>NC_139500.1:13062595-13152789 GCF_008360975.1 Lichenostomus cassidix | reverse complement strand
AAACTAAGTTCTAGAAGGATCCATGGATTAAATGCAAAGAGGAGCCTGAGCCAGGCATCTCCTCCTAAGTCCCTGAGGAAGAGGCTCAGGTGAGGATGTTCCAGAGGAGAGCCTGGCTGGCTCCTCGAGGGCTGCTGGATGAGAGATGCAGCTGAGCATTGCTGGGCCTCTGGTAAGAGCTGATGGCACAAGGCCAGGCTCACATCAGCAACCACAAAAGCTTTTTGGTGTGGAAATGAACAGGCAAAAAGAAGACTGGGAAAATTACCGCAATCCCAAACCACTCCAAAAGAATTTGACATCTCCAGTGATCCATCCACAGGAATAAACCCAGGGAAATCCCCTGATTGTGATCAGCCTGGCTCTGCAGGCTACACTACTGATGACCAAATGTGTGAATGGGATGGGACAGACTGAGCTGCTGGTTTCTTTCTCTTTGTCTCTACCCAAGGAAAATGTACTGCAGCTCAAGAAATGATCCAGCAGTGAATCCTTCCTGGTCTCCTGCTCTCTGCATTTGGCCTCATCCCAGCAGTGATTGGCACTAACATTGCTGAGGGTTGGAAGCAGCACCGCACTCCCTGCCACCTTCCCTGGGAGCACATCCTGCCCCAGCACCCCACACTCCTGGTCCATCCACTTGGTTGCAAAGGCAGCCACTCCTGCCACAACCTGCAAGACCCTGGGCTGCCACCTCGGGGGTCTTTCTTCCCACCCTGTGGAGAGTCCATGGGGTGGTGGGGAGCTGCCTGCAGCCCAACACTGCAGTTGGGCACTGCTGGGTCCCAGGGGTGGCAGCTTGTGAGGTGTCAGGTAGGTGTTCATCCCTGAGTCACTGCACTCAGACAGGGGCAGCCAAACAATCTGTTTTCCATTCCCCCCAGCACTGCAGCGTTATTAGAAGGTGCTGATGTCTCCAGATCGATCACCAGGAGCAGGGAAGGTCACATGCAGACAGGCTGATTGCTTCTTCACCTTGCTGAGCAAGGCATTTTGCATGTCAAGCGTCACTTTCGGGCTGAACTTCACCCCTGTGCACACCTCAGGGATCTCTAGTCCCAGAGAGGACACATGGCACAGGCAGAGGGGGCCAGGCCAGGCTCGGAGTCACCCTCCCAGAGCTCTCCCTGTGCAGGAGAGCAGGGAGGAGATGCAGAGATCCCACTCCAGGACTGCCTAAACAAAACAGCTCTTCTCCCCCACCATCCCCACAAGCAACTTGATGTGTTTCCAGATTTAACACCACCACTTCTCACCCTGCTTTTCTCCCTACATATCTGTATCCCCTGGCTGTATCCACCTTGTTTTGTGGATTTTGTGCAGGGACTGTAAGCCAGGCCTGCCTTAAGGCACAGCCTAGGGCAAACTTAGGTGCATCCTGGGAGGTTGGAATTGCTGTAAGGACTTGAAGGATTGGATTCAGCTGGCAAAGTTGCTCCTAAATCTCAAGGCTTCATCCCCAAGGTGGAAAACAGGCCACTGGAGCAGCTTTTGGAAGTGGCTGGTGAGGCAATTCCCTGATACAGATCCTGGCTCCTTTATAAAGTCATGCCTGCCCCTGGTACTCCAGCCTTCCCTGGGGCTCCCCTGGTCATCACCCTGGCACTGCCCCTACTGAGAGGGCTGGGAACGTCTTGCTCCAGGCTCAGCCCAGCTCCCTGTTGGAGCAGCAAGAGATACAGGAGGCAGTGGGAAATCCCTGCACATTGCCCACATTTATAACAGATGGTGAGGTCACCACAGTGACAGCAAGAGTCTTTCAAAGTCCTCTATGCCATCTCATGGAAAATCTCAGATCCACCCCCCATACCAGTGAAAACCTGCTGATCTGCTGCCTGTGGTCATCCCTCTGCACTGCTGTGCCACCACCCAGGTGCCAGGAAAGCAGACAGATCCTATGTCCTTACACCACGTGGCAAACAGTACAGCCATTGATTTAATTTTTCTGTGGATCTATTTCAGGTTTTACTCTAAAAAGAAAAAAAAGATTTGGCTATTTAAATGACATCCAGACAATCTTCTTATTAAATCAAACATTCTTCCATCTGTGTTTGTACTAAGTGAAAACTAAACAATTCTTATAAACAGGCTTGTCAGCAAGCCATGGGAAAAGGGGAAAATTAAGCCGTGAGTGCAAACCTCTTCTTAATATGAGCATCTGTAATGCCCTCAAAATAGGAGGAAAATAAAAAGCAGCCCAGTAAAATCAGGGGAGAAGCAAATTAACAAACTACTCTTAGAGTACAGTAGTTTTTCTTTCTTGAAAAAACCCACAAACAGGTTGATCTGCTCTGTGTAATTTAAAAGGTACAAAACTGTTCTCCTTTCAGCATCTTCCACTCCAGGCCCTGTAAGCTCAGCCCAAAGGACAGCCCAGGTGCACCAGCTATTACCTGCACAGAGTCATTCTTCCATTCAGTTATGTGTGCCGTTAAATCTCTCTCTCTCACACATGGCACAGCCCAGAGATGTTCTGCTGGATTTACCAGGTTAATTCTGAAGTCTGGTCACATAAAACTGTGGCAGAGAAAAATAAACTCAACACATCTTAATTCAAAGCCCAAAGACACAACCTTCGTGGAAAGCAGTTTGCACTGCTGAGAATAAATCTCTATCTCTGTTCATGTATAAAGATCTAAGAATAAATTACTTGATAATGTTTATCCTTGTTTGGAAGTCTTATATCATTCATTACATACTCAGGATAAGCAGCTGAGCTCTGAGCTACTCTCCTTACTGGACAGGAATGCTCTGAGGACCCTCCAGGGTGGATGAATTACTCTTCCCCTCCCTGGTCAGTGAAGGGTCATTGCCTACAAGCCATTGCCAAGCCCACCCCACTCCCATGTGTCAGATCCTCCATGCGTCCCCCAGCACTGTCCCAAAGGGACATCACCTCATCCACCACTGTCACAGCTCCTGACAACTTGTCCCCACACCTCTGCTCTGCTCACCAGACGCTGCAGAGCTGAGGCTCCTCCAGAGCCTCTGGCAGCAGGGTTCCACCCTTCTGCTTGGCTGCATTGTGGTGCTCCAGCTGAAATCCTTGCTGGCATTCCAAGGAGACCCTCCTACCCACCAGGCTGGCACAGCTTTCAGAGCCAAGGGCCTGGGCAGAGCTTCCACATCCCCCCAGCTCCATGACCCAGCAGTGCTGGGTTAATGGGTGGGCTTTAATGATCTCATGGTCTTTTCCACACTAATGGCTCTATGGCTCCCTGGACTGCTGCACCAGCAGGTCAGGAGTTCTGCTGCCAAGCCTTAACCCTCAAGTTTATCATAGAAACGTTTTATTCCAGCTCCCACTGTTGCAAACTCTGCCCCTTCCCCGTGGTTGGGAAGGAACACTGACAGGATGCTTCAGAGAGATCAGCTCTTTGATCTCCTCCCAGAGAGGAGATCAGCTCTTCGGATTTCCACCCGTAAGGGTTTAGGTGTTATTAATACTGTTGGGAATGACATTTTTAATGCTAAATCAGTTTCAGCTTTAACCAAGGAGGCCAAGTATCGTGGGCAGCACAGTGAAGAACTCACAGGAAGGATTCACAGAAGTTAAGGAGGTTTTTTTTAAAAAAATAAATAAATCTGTGATTAATCTCCTTAATGTAAAGAGCATTTTCAGGGATGTCAGTTTAATGACTCAACATTTCTGCTGCAATGTCACAAAGTCCCTCCACTCATCCAGCTCCCAGAGTCCAAGGAATTTCTGGCTTTTATTCAGAGTCAAAAGTGCTGGACCCCAGCAGAAGGCAAATAGCTGGGAAAGGGAATAGAAGTCCCCCAGGAAGGCATGCAAAGGGACTCAGTGAATCACCATCTTCGGACCAGACCGTGGTTTTGGGGTCCCCATCCCCATCCCCATCCACCTGTACCAGGCTTTCCCCATCCCAAGATCCCCCAACACTGGCACCAGAGGGCTGGCAGAGAGGAGCACCCAGGGACAGGGACAGGGACAGGGACAAGGAGGGCTGGGTGTGGGCAGACCCTACGGGGGCCGGGCACTGATGGTCATCCTGGCCACTGGTCTGGCAGACATCGGGGATGGGCAGTGAGTGCTGCTCAGGACTGCTGCGCTGCCCAAAGGCCACCCCATGGTGACAGATTTCAGCCAGGCCTGACAGAGCAGATGGACAGAGGCTGGGAAGCAGATGGAGAGAAGGAAATTTGGAGCTGATTTGAAAGGCCCCGAAGTGCCTCATTAGGAAAACACACATCCGGGCACAGGCAGAGCAGCCTGCAAAGGTGAGGAGGACAGGATGTGAGAGGAGCTAGCAGGCATAGCGTGCTTCTGTCACCTGTGGGATCGAAGAACAGCCAGAGCTCCCAAGGGACACCACACAACTTCCTACTGGATGTGGACAGAGGCAGCGGCTTTCTCAACCAGCCACACACTCCAAGCAAATAAATCCAGGGAAGGCTGGGAGCCCCTGTGACCATCCAGAGCACGCCTGGGGGTTCCTTCACTTCATGATCCCAGCCAGAATCCCTGGAGCTGGTGATGTCAGGCTGGCGTCGTGTCTGTGCACTGCCTGTGCCCACGGATGGCCAAGGCACAGCCCTGTGTGTGCCCAGACCAGGGCTCTGCCCTGGGCCTCAGCACCAGCAGCTCTTGGGTGGCTTGCATGGCTCCTTCTCACCCCCGTCACCACCTCCCTCCTGTCCCACAAACCTCCGACACGTGCAGATAGAGGGATGGGAGCAGGGGGCAGTGGGGATGAGGAACTGGGAGATACGGGAGCAGGTTTGGTGCCTGTGCTGGTTTCTACACCCCTCTGCTGGGCAGCCAGCACAATCGCTAAGGAATGTGGCAGGAACCGCAGGAAGAAGGCTGGCAGGAAAGGGAATAAAAACCCAGCATGTTTTCAGAATTAAAATACCAGGGAAAGAAAACAACTTCCTTAAAATTTCCCAGTGTGGAAGATCACCAGTAACACTGTAGCTCGACAAACTGGAGCCCATGTGGACTTCCCTTGGCCCAGCTCTGCCTGGGGGCACAGGATTGATCCGAGATTTTCATCTGGAGAATCCCTGAAAGAAAAATAAGCTGGGAATCCTTGTCCCTCTCTTCCAGATACTGAGTATTTAGAAGACCTGCATAGGATTCATATTAAAAAAATCACTCATCTTTTATATTCTCATAAGGTAGCAGAAGCTGGGGATTTGGGCTTGGACACATCAGGTTTTAGTCTAAGCTCAGGCAGGTTTCCCACATGTTCTGTGACATGTTTGTGGTGATTCAACCCCAGCTGTCAGCTCAGCCCTGCACAGCCT
This sequence comes from Lichenostomus cassidix, assembly GCF_008360975.1. Classification (NCBI taxonomy): domain Eukaryota; kingdom Metazoa; phylum Chordata; class Aves; order Passeriformes; family Meliphagidae; genus Lichenostomus; species Lichenostomus cassidix. The sequence continues at coordinate 13,147,518 of NC_139500.1, read as the reverse complement.
CTTGCTCATCCCAGTGGGACAGGGGAGAGAACCAAAAGTGAGAAAAAAACCTCACGGCTTGAGATGGGGACAGTTTAACAGGGAAAGTAAAAACCACACACACAAAAGCAAAACAAACCAAAGAATTCATTCCCCACTTCCCCAGCCATCCCCAGGACAGCTGGGCTCTGTCATGGTAACATCACTGGTGGGGTGAGGAGCAGAACAGCCCCTGGCTGTGCCAGCCCTGCTCAACAACTAAAACATCCCTGTGTTACCAGGACTGTCTTCAGCACAAATCCAAAACACAGTCCCATACCAGCTACTGGGAAGACAATTAGCTCCATCCCAGTCAAAATAAGCACATTCCACCCCTTATCCCATACCATTTATGTCATGCTCAGGTCCCACAGTATCCACACCACCTCATTAACCACCAGCCCATTTCCCATCCTTTGATATAATACATAGACATCCTTCCTTTAGTCTTTGGACCACTGTATAAAATGTCCATAAAATGTCCACAAAGTGACCACTGATTTAATTTCGTCCATGCCTTTGGGCTCCACCTGGCACAGTGGTCAGAGCAGGAGAACTGGTGTCTGGGGAGTTCCTGGGCACCAAAGGCAGCACAGGTCAGGTCACCGCTGCCCTGCAACTGCTTCTTGTGCAGCTCCTGCACTGGTTTGGGGGATTCCTGCTGTAGTAATTCCCATGACCTGCAACTCAAATCATGTGTTTAAACAGTTCAAAGATATTTCCATTACAATCTCCACCCCTTGGACCTGATTATCAGGTTTAACATTGCAATGAACTCTTCTCTCCTTCCCTGCCCCTGCTCTGGCTTGGATTTAATTAGAGACTGCAGTCCCTTAGGGGTGTCCTTGCTCCAAGTGGAGCCTTATCCATGAGCCACAGCCTCCCCAGGGATACACCTGCTGTGGCACAGACTTATCTAGAGCCACAGAGCTCTGAGGTGTACCTGCTCCAGCATGGCCTCCTCCAGGGGCCACACCACCTTCAGAGATACACTTGCTCTAGCATGGTATTACCCACAGTCACATTCCCTTTGGGAGTGACCCTACTCCAACACGGCCCTACCCGGCTTTCATTCATCTGTGAGTGCTAATCCAAGGCTACACAGTTTCAAGTGCTCCAGCACGACCTCCTGCACAGCAATGGATGCTCAAGGTATACCTGCTGCAGCATGGACTTACCCCAGAGCATCAAATGCTCTGAGATGTCCCTGCTCCAGCATGGATTTTTCCTTGGGCCACCATCCCTTTGGAGGTACAGCTTTTGCAGGATGGATATGACCACAGCTAGACACCTAAAGAAGTACCTAGTGTGGAGTTACCAGATGCTTTGGGGTGCCCTGCTCCCATGTGGATTCATCCCCAAGTCCCAGTCCCTTTAGGAGAGAACCTGATCCCACAGGCTCATCCCAGGTCCCAATCCCTTCGACTGGAGCTCACCTGGAGCCACAGCCTGCCCAGACAGCAGAGCACAGACACAGCAGTGGTGCCACATCTCCCCTGGCTGTTATCCAGGCATTCCCAGGCACAGCACAGTGAGATGATCAGCACCACAGCCAGCAGGGAATGCCAAAAGCTTCCACTAACAAGCACAAGACTTCAATCCACGGTGAGCTGAGCCCCCAGCAAGCACAGGAACTGTCAATTAACAGCTCAACAGCACTCACACCAATAGATTCCACCCAACACATTCCAATCAAACCTGTCATTATCTCGGATGCTTGGAGCCCCACAGCAGGCACCAAAAAGGACTGGTGTGGGCTGCTGCACACACAGACAGAGCAAACCAAGGGATTCATTCCCCACTTCCCATGGGCAGACAGGTGCTCAGCCATGCCCAGGACAGCTGGGCTCCATTATTAGGCAGACAATTGTCATCACTCTGAACATCCCTCATTCCTCCTTCTTCCCTGTCTTTACATTATTGTCTGGAATGTCCCTGGAGTCAGCTGTGCCCGCTGTGTCTCCCCAGCTCCTTGAGCACTCTTCTTGCTGGAGGAGTGAGAAGCAGAACCACCCCTGGCTGTGCCAGCCCTGCTCAGTAACCAAAACACCCCTGAGTTATCAGGACTGTTTCCAGCACAGATCCCAAACACAGCCTACACCAGCTTCTGTGAGGAGAATTAACCCCACCCTAGCCCAAAGCAGCACTATGTTATTAACCCAGCAGTGTGCCAGCTGGATCTAGACACTCCATGTGGAGAGATCAACTGATTTTATGTAAGTACACATAGGAGAAGCTGAGATGACAGCCCATTCATACAGTCCCCAAATTCAATAAAATAAGAAACTTGGGTTCAAGGTGCAATTAGTGCTCTTTGTGAGCCCAGAATTGATGGCATTCCTCCTGTGGCCTTCTCAGGGGCAGGCAGGACCTCCTGCCTCCTCTGTCTGGAGCAGAATTTTGGCTGGAGTCTGTGACCATGTGGGAGATGCAGTAAGTCCACATAACATCAGCTGGTGCCACTGGGCAGAAGAACAAACACTTCCAGAGCCCAAGGACACTACCCATTTCCCTTGGCATGTGTAAGTTCTAGCTGTATCAACACCCACTCAGAGCCATGCTGGGAGCCCCTGCTCTCATGGAGGGACCATGGGGGAATGAATCCATTGGCAGAAGAGAGAGCAGGAATCTGAGAGCCAGTACAGCCCACGTGCATCTGTGCTTGGCTGCTGTCCTGCACTGGGCACTTCAAAGACCAAGCCCAGAGGGGACCCACAAGGCATATGAGGACATTCCCTCACATTTTACAAAAGAAACAGTGGAAAAATGTCCCATCCCAGCACTGATACACAGAAGCAGTCACAGTCAGTTCAGCAGCTCTCTACATATGTGTCATGGGGTCCCATTTTGATCCAAACTCAGGACTCAGTTGCTGGGATGGCTCCAAAGGAGGTGCTGGATGGATGAGCTGCTTGATCAGCTCCTGGGAGCTGCTAACATCACCCATGCCCCACCTGACTGAGAGGCAAACTTTAGTTTGTGCCATGACTGGATGCCAATAGCTTTTGGAGTGTTCATGTTGTAACAGGTCGGAGGACTTAAAATCCGTAAGAATTGCAGCTGGAAGACTAAAAATTCATAGGAAATCACCCATTTGAAGCTCACTGATTTTCCACAGCCTCTCTGAGACATCACTTCTTTGTCCTTTGCTTTCTTCCTCCCATCCTATGGAAGAGAACATTATCCCCTGCAACGCTCCCTGATCCTGAATTTTGGAGAGAAGAAGCCATGTGCAAGAAGAAGGCGCCCTTGTGGGCAGGGCCACACACCTTCAGGTGCCACAGGGACACCTCCTGCCTTCTGCTCTCCCTCCATTCCCCACAAACACAAGGAAGATGAAGGTGAAACACCCAGGGAAGATGAGAATGACCCCAACAGCAAAGCATCCAATGGCCCCACCTCCCAGGAACACCTGAACTGAGTTGGGCCATTTTGCATGTGAATCCCTCTGGTGTCAGAGCCTATCGGATTCCCACAGAGAAGCTATGGGAATGCGGGAGAAAACCTGCCCATTTTGCCTCTGGAGCAGCCCCCAGGTTCAGAATTGGGCTCCCAGTCAGAGAGGTGTGATGAGGATGGGGTGATGGGAGAGTGAAGCGCCACAGAAACAGTCGGACACTTGACAGCAGCATCCTGAGACACCAGCCTTGTAACACACAGCTGGTGGATAATAAATTCATCATATGCATATTTTATCATATGCATGTTTTCATGAGCCACTCATTTATGGTCATACCTGCTGCTGGCACGGCTGGAGAAAGAATGTGAATTTCACACCGAGGGCTCCTCTGACAACAGATTACAGGAAATAATCCCAAACCAAATATTAGCCCTCAACAAGACAGACAAATTACATTGATATTTTCATTGGATTAACAACAAAAGGCCTGTAGAAGGTTACCTGAGCTCTGCTTCATATGTTGCAGATTATGATTAATTACAGATTGAAACCTTTGTACTGAGAGATCTTTTGCCTTTAGGAGGGAAAAAGATGAATGTAATTTCTTCTCCTGACACTCCTCCCTCCTTCCACTGCAGCACAAAAACACCACAATACATATCTGTCTTCATTTCTCTCTTTCTCTTCAGTGCCCAGGGAAAAGGAACACAGGTTTGAGCTACAGAGTTGCAGGTTCCTGTTGTGCAGCTCCAGCTGATTTGGTGCATCAAGCCATAAAACTCACGTTTGAGGGGTTTATCCTGGGTCTCAGGGGTCAGGAACATGCGTCCCTCTGGGTGTGGGGAAAGCTGTGGATTCAGGGCTGAGCCTGCCCTGTGCTCATGTGCATCAGGAACAGGACTGCCAAGCCAAGGGTGTAAAAATGACAAGGCACAACAGACAGAGGTCAGGACAATGGCCTTGGACCACTGATCTGGAAGGATGGAGATGATAATTGGATCTTATTTGCATCTGCTATGAGCAACCTCTACCAGCCTGCCTGGACTGAGGGAGAGGTGAGGTTCACCTCTGGTCACTGTTTTCCAGCCAGTTCTTGTCTTCCAGGGTTTCCAACAGATCAGAAGGGAAGGAATAAGACAGGACAGGGTTGAGACCATCCTAATTACAGCCAAGGCTGCTCTGAGAGGTCCCTAAATTGCAAGATTTTGCCATTCCCCCAGGCTGGTCCTAATCCAGGACCAAAGTAGGAGAAGGCTAGAGGAAGAAGAAACAATGTGAAAAGCACATCACTGATTATGGGGGACATGCAGTGAGAAAAGGCAGGGGATGTGAAAAGGAAATATTTGCAAATGGCTTGAGGGGGCACTGGAAGGAGACATGGCACTGAGTGAGGAGGCACCTTGAAGATTCTTGATTTCTTCTCAAGGACAGAAATGGGAAAAAACCCCACCAAAACAAAATGGCAAGATCCTAATGTGAATCCTCCCTCCCTTTCCACGTGGCCTCAGCAAATCTCACCCTGCTGCCACCTTCCAAGAGCCTTGAGATGTTCCACCAGAGACGGCCATCATATTATCAGGGCCCTTGGAAGCCTGAAAGACACAACAGCCAGTGCTGGCATATCAGCATCCCATGGGACACTCATCCCATGGGACCACTCATCATCATGGGACTCCTCATCCTGGGTGGTCACATCCTCTGTATATTCCCAAGAGCACACAGGGGCACAGGCACTGATGCTTTGGAGAAAGGGGCTCTGCTCTGCCATGTGGAGCCCCCAGCCCAGCTGTGGAGCTGCTCCATGGGCTGTGCTGGCCCAGCCCATGCCCCAGGGAGGTGCCTGTGCTGAGATCCCAGTGGATCTGCTCACATGTGAACAGGACGTGTTGCTGATAGAGAGGGAACCAGGGAACTGTGTCTCCTCCATCTAGACACTCTGAGCCAGCAAATGCACTCCTTGTGCCATTTGTCCCTTTCCTGATCTGTCTCACTCCAGTGTTGCTTTGTTGCCAACCGGTTTGGAGATCTTTCTAACCTGACTCTGCTTTTGGGAGTGGGTTTGTTGGGCTGTCTCATTACAAGAGAACCAATTCCCTCATGTACTTTTGTTTGCTACCATCTGTTGTCCCAAGCTGGGCAGGGCCTGAGCTCAGCTTTTTGCATGCACAAAAACTGTCTGGGAAGCACAGGGCCTGTGATCATTCCCACTCCCTGAGTGGAACAGGCTGGATTTCATTCACTTCCAGGGCACGGCACAGGGATGTTCTCCCCAGAAAAAGTACTGATGTAAACATCAGGCGAGGGCTCAAAGGCTGCATGGAAAAGAATTTATTTTTCCCTGTTGGAACAGGGAAAGAAATTCCTTATACTGAGAGTCAGAGATGATGAAATGAGCTTCATCACCCACAAAAAAGCAGCTTCTATGAGCTGTGAGAAAAAAACTCAAGGGCAGATTATCTGGAGAAAGGCAGTTCCTCCTGAAGATCATCCACCTGCAGGGAAGTTCATAAATACAGGCTGTGTTTTCCTCCTTATCCTTGAACTTTAGTCCAGGATTTCACATTGCCTTCACCAGGCTCAGGATGGTTTAGATACACCTGTCTAATGGGGTTGTTTCCAGTGGGTCTTACAGGTGGCTTCATAGATGCCAGCAGAGACAGCTCCAGGTGAAATCCCATATTAAGGGGGTTTAAATTCATGACAGAAGTAATTTCCTGGGGAAGAACAGGAGTGGAAAATAGCAGAATCCAGCTACAGTGGGGAGAGGAGCTTTGGGACCAGGCACTACAACACTGCAGTTATCGCAAAGTAGACAAAAATGACTTAAACATCACGGTCTTTTACATTTTAAGTCTTTGGTAGAATTCATCCTTTAGTTCCGTGTATGCCCCAGTCAATGCAGAGGTGTTGCTGTCCAGAGGAGAGGCTGAGAGACACTGTGACACTTTAGTAATGACCAGTTTTCCCACTTACCAGTTTCAGAGAAAGCTCTGGTGCTTCAGAGTTTGCTCTCCAACAGAAAAGCTAAACGTGGAAAATCCTGAGAGTGAGCTACATCCTAACACTTCCAGGAGACCTTTTCTTTCAGAAGGCTCAGGGCAAGGTACAGCATCTCTCATACTGTTCCTCTCTGTGTTGGGCTATTCAAGACTAAAAAAAAGCCTTTTGAATTCCCTACATAGAGCTGTGTAATGGCTAAATTTACCTACAAGCCAAAATATCACTATATTGTAGGAAAAAAATACAGCAGCCAGTAAATTAGTGACTGAACTGCATGAGTCTTTTTAAAGTAGAGAGAAAACACTCCATGAACTTGTGAAATCATCCAAGTTCTGTCCACTGTAGCAGGTGACTTACTGCCCTTTGTACTACATGAATCAAGCTTTTATTAAATGAGAAAAAATGGAGAGTCAAGAGATTCCCACAGTTCTGTAACTCAAACTCAGCAGTTGCTTTGCTACAAATTCAATCAGGGCAACACCCTGGAAAGAGAAGGCTGTGGTGGTGCCTTGGGCTGCCACAGACAGGGATATTCCACTGTGGAAGCATGAGGTGAACACGAGCTGCTTTTAAAGCAGCAGGGAAAAATCCCGGAGCAGGACTAAACATTGTTTTTTCACTATTTCAATCGTGTAGTATGCAATGTAAAAATGTTCTCTTTATTAGAATATATATGTTTCTATAAAAATATTTAATGCAACACAATATATTATATATATTAGATGGACTATAAAATATAAAAGCTCATCTCAAATACACAAATCATAGTGTACACTATGAATAGTTAGAATGCAAAGCCCAGCAGACTGTAACAGTGCATTTATCGACATATTGAGAGGATTTTATATCAACAGATTGGGAGAATTTTCCTAATTCAGAACATTAAAGGGAGGTCAGGACACACTCCTGGGGAGCCTGGACTGGTGTTTGGGATTGTCCCACACAGCCCTACCTGGAAAGGATTCCACAGGCGGAGCCCTTGGGGCAGCTCGGGCTGTCAGGAGGCTCCGACGGGGCTCTGCAGGACTGACCCTGGGAACTCCGCGGGACGGAGCCCGGGGCTCTGCAGGACTGCTCCGGGGCTCTGCAGGACTGCTCCGGGGCTCTGCAGGACTGCTCCGGGGCTCTGCAGGACTGCTCCGGGGCTCTGCAGGACTGCTCCGGGGCTCTGCAGGACTGCTCCGGGGCTCTGCAGGACTGCTCCCGGGGCTCTGGGCTCGCCTGTCCGCTCCGGAGCCGACCGGCAGCGCCGCGGCACCGCTCCAGCCACGGAACCCGAGCACACCGGTGCATGCGCACAGCTGCGCGCGCAACGCTCAACCACCGCCTACTAGCGTGCGCGAGGCGGCGTGGTGACGTCAGCGCGGGCTCCGCCTCCCTGTATAAAAGCGGCGGCGGGCGGTGGGCGCCATTGTGGTGCGCCAGGCCCGGCCGTGCAGAGCGGGCCCGCAGCGCGTCCGCCCTTTGCGCCGCCAGCGCTCTCGCTCCTTCTCTCCCTCTCTCCTTCTCTTTCTGTCTCTCTTCCTTCCCCTTCCTCTTCTTCCTCCTCTCCTTTTCTCCCCTCCTCCTCCCTGCCGCGGACATGCCGCGCGTCTATATTGGCCGCCTGAGCTACCACGTCCGGGAGAAGGACATCCAGCGCTTCTTCAGCGGCTACGGCCGCCTGCTCGAGGTTGATCTCAAAAACGGGTGAGCGCCGTTCGTCCGTCCGCCCCTCCCGAGGGCCCCGGGCCGGGCCGGGCCCGTCCATGTCGCGGCAGCTGCCGCGTGGCGCCGGCGCAAGATGGCGGCCGGGGGGGGTAGCGGAGCGGAGGGGCCGCGGCGTCGTCCTGGGGCTCGCTGCATGGACCGGGGAGCGTGACATGGTCCGGGCACCGCGACGTGGACCCAGGGCTTTGACATGGACCCGCGGCCGTGATATTGTGCCCCCGCTGCCGCTTGACCGGGCCTTTCTCCTCCGCCCAGCTACGGCTTCGTGGAGTTTGAGGACTCCCGCGACGCCGACGATGCCGTGTACGAGCTGAACGGGAAGGACCTGTGCGGGGAGCGGGTGATCGTGGAGCACGCCCGCGGCCCCCGCCGCGACAGAGATGGCTACAGCTACAGCAGCCGCAGTGAGTCCGGGCCCGTCCCTCCCCGCGGGGCTCGGGGCGGCGGCGGGCAGGGCCCGAGCGGAGGGGCTCGGCTGGCACCGAACCCCGGGGGTGGGGGGGTCGCTAGCGGGTGTACCCGGTGCCCCGCTGGGGCTGCAGCGTTTTCCCTGGCACCAACGGTGCGCTCGGGTATCCCCGAGCTGAGAAATCGTTGCCTTCTAGAAAGGGTTTGCTCTGGTAATTAACGGCTCCAGTATTCCTGGGAGCGTTTAGATGTGACAGCGATGTTGCATCAGTAATGTTAATGTATAAAAATCGTTGTGTAACTGGGGGAGAATCGCTCAGCTGTGAACTTTCATGTGATTGATTCAGTTGGATATATGGGAGGGGCGGGGGGAGGTTTTGGAGCAGGAATCTGTTATGCTAAAGGGGGGGGGCATTGTAAATATTTCTATATTCAGCTCGCTCGTGAAGCTTCTTGAGCTGAGCTGTGTAGAGCTTGAACGGCCTAGTACTGTAATTAAAAGTACTGAGGTTGATTTTTCAGTGGTGTCTGGAAGCGTGGTGTTGGGGGGGTGGGTTTCTGTCTTTTTAAAAAAAATCAAATGTATGTTGTTTTAAAATTGTTGCATGTTCAATTCAAACTTTTTAACAAGTCCTTGATGTTTCAATTTAAAAGTGACCAGTGGGGCTGAGGCTGTGTCCACTGAGGCTAAGATGACTGCCTTTCCTGGCCATGGCTTTTCCATACATTGTGTGACCCTTGCCCTATGACCCTTTGGCTGACCTTACCGGAAGCCATGACGACAGCAGCCTTTTGCCATTAGACGCAGGGTGATGGTGAGGATTCCAAGGGTTAGACAAAACTGGTTAAACTGAACTAGGTGACTGTTACCTTGCGTGTTTTGTGGCCAAACCACCACCAAAAACCTCATACTGTGATGTAAGTACTTAGTGTAACTAGTAAACGTTTTTGTAAAATGTAGAAATGCATGTAATCAGTTAAGTTTTATATTTTACAATGTTCTGTAAAATAAAACTTAGCAAGGTGAATCTAATAAGGAGCAGTCACTCTCTAACAGATCTTAGGAGCACAGACTTGTAGGATGCTAGTCTGTTTGATTTGCCATTAATATAGATCATGGCAAAATTGCAAAGTTTATTGGAGGCTTAGCGAAATAAAGTCCTACTCCAGTAAATATGACTGTTAAACTAACTTTTTCAGAACATTGAGCTTCCTTCATGCTAGGAGACGACCTAACTTTGTTTCTTTGTACAATCAAGGTGGGGGTGGTGGCGGATATAGCAGTCGGAGACAATCGGGACGAGATAAATACGGACCGCCCGTTCGTACGGAGTTCAGGCTGATTGTTGAGAACCTTTCCAGTCGCTGTAGTTGGCAGGATTTGAAAGTAGGTGTTGATGTTCTGTGTCAAGTCTGTTGTGAATATAAGGAAGCAATAGCTTCCTTTAATAGCAATGCTGATTTTGATGCAGTAGAATAATTTTAAAGTCTTTGTGTACAGTGAGTGTTGCTTGCAGTGCCCTGTGTTTCGTAACTGCCCTGTGCTCCCTGCAGGATTTCATGAGGCAGGCTGGGGAGGTGACCTATGCAGACGCCCACAAAGAGCGTACAAATGAAGGAGTGATCGAGTTCCGGTCGTACTCAGACATGAAGCGTGCCCTGGACAAGCTGGATGGCACAGAGATAAATGGCAGGAAGATCAGACTGGTGGAGGACAAGCCACGCTCCAGCCACAGGCGATCCTACTCTGGCAGCAGGTCCAGGTAACTTTGGGGACATGCCGGTCACTGCAGCAAGGGTAGTTGCACTCAGCATGGGGATGGGTACCCCACTTGCAGCAGTTACCTTCAGCTGATGGTTTAGGAATAGGAGGAGGCCTCAGAGTATAGAAGGAACGATGGTACATCATACAGCAAATGTATGGAGGTATCCAGGTTGGAGCAGTTTTTTCACATGTGAAACCTCAGATTCCCTGTGATTAAGTGACAGTGTGTTGAACCCACTCTGGTGCAGCCAGCCTTGCTCTTGAGAAGTTCTGTAGTAGCTTTTCTCTGTTAGATTATGCTACTAGGTAGCATAATGTATTAGATGCATTCCGGAAGAGATTCTTTCATGCGAGGGTGGGTTTCCCAGAGAAGCTGTGACTGCCCCAGCCCTGGAAGAGTTCCAGGCCAGGTTGGACAGGGCTTGGAGCAGCCTGGGATGGTGGAAAGTGTCCCTGCCCATGGCAGGGATTTTGTATGTAACGAGGTGATCTTAAAGAGATGCCTTCAATTCTCTACTTGATGATGCAGGGTACACCAGACAGAAAGAAAAGGGTGAATTACCTTGTAAATGTTTACAGGTCACGATCCAGGAGACGGTCTAGAAGCAGAAGTCGGAGAAGTCGGAGCAGCCGCAGCAGATCCCGTAGTGTCTCCAAAAGCCGTTCCCGGTAAGTGCCCCAGAGTTAATGCTGCCAGTGCAGGAACCCTCTCACTGATAGCTGGTGAGAGCTGCAGGAAGTGCACTGCAGGCCGTGGAGAATTAACTGTCTCTCTCTCTCTTTAAAAGATCTAAATCCAGGTCACGAAGCAAAGACCGCTCCCGTTCCAGATCCAAAAGCAGGAAGTCCAGATCAAAGAGCAAATCAAAACCCAAGTCTGACAGGGGTTCACGCTCGCACAGCAGATCCAAGGAGAAGTCCGAGAAGTCTCGGTCCAGATCCAGGTCCAGGTCTCGATCTCCCAAAGAAAATGGTAAAGGGGATGCTAAGTCTAAGTCCAGGTCCAGGAGCAGGTCTCGCTCCAACTCTCCACAGCAGCAGCCATCTACCAAGGCTCGCTCCGAGTCACCGCCCAAAAGAGCTGCGTCCAGGTCCCGCTCCAGGTCCCGCTCAAAGTCCCGCTCGCGATCAAGATCCAGTTCAAGAGATTAGGACTAGAACTCTCCTCTCACCTTGCACACTATTACGGAACATTTTCCTACCTGTCAGGCCATTAGTGTTATGTTAGTACTTCAGAAGTTGGTTTCTTCTCTTGCCAGGAGTGAATGGCCTAAGAACTAAGTCATAAAGGCATAAAGGCTTAATTTTTATCCCAGATTTGACAATACGAGGTGGAATGGTGGTACAAAGCAGGAGAAGTCCCCCTTTTGTAGAGATTAAGCTGAAAGTTTTGATTTTATAGCATTTCTGCAGGAGTAACTTCACTACTCTTAAAATGCAAAGTGGTTTTTATATTAAAAATAAACAATATAAACAGGCTTAAATCTGGGCTTTTTTGGAAGTATCCTTTTTTCCTATTTTTTTCATGGCATTAGAACTATGGGTGTCATTAGCTTCATAGGTTTCAGCTTGCTGCCAAAGGCAGGATTGCCTTGCTGGGCAGGTCAGTTTATCTTAATTTTGGAAGCAGGCTGCAAACTGTATAAACCAGAAACAGTACTAGGAAGATTTTAGACCAGCAACAAACTCAAGTTGGAGAACTTGTGTTGTACCTTAACTTGCCAAAAGAACATTCCCCCATACTGAGACTGTACTAAAGGTAACAAAGGTACTCTGGAACCTGTATCCTACAGTATTGCTGAAAACCCCTTCGTTCCAGACTTGAACGAATAAAAGCTTTCTGACGTTTCTTGCTTGAATCTCAAGTGTCACTGTCGTCAGACACGAAGGTGTCTCTTGGCTGTGGTCCAAGTTACTAGTATGTTATATGGTTTGTCAGCCTCTTAATCCCCATTGGATATGAAACCCAGGTAAAGAAATCTGTCTTCCCTCCCTTTTGACTCACTTATGTTAACATTTTGCTTCAGACTAGGAGAACTATAATCCTCTTGTGTGTAGGTCCGAACTTTATTGGAAATGTAATCTCTTGGAGCTAGACTTCTAGTTTTAACAAAGGCTTTGCTAAACCACAGTTGCCAATTCACTTAAATTGTGGAATAGGACTCGTCCCAAAAATTCCCCTTTATAGTTAAATTGATTTTTGTAACATGCAGTAGCAAACATTAGAACTGCCTTGTACTCTTTATACAACGTGTAGTTTGACTTGTATAAAATTAAATTGGTGACTCAAACTCCTTGTGTTCATTGCAGTGAAATGAGATTCTTGCTCTGCCTTGTGCTGGGGAAATCACAACTTACCCTGCTTTTATGGAGAAATTTCTTTGGTTTAGCGAGAGACTTTATAGCTCTTGAAAGGCTCTTGGTGTGCCTGAGACCAGCACAAGCTTGCTGTGTGCCTTTTTGTCACCTTGTCCTTTCTTCAGGTGTGGCCAGGTGTGATAGCTGCACCTCTGGTCCCAAGTGACACACCTGCCCAGAGGAATTGGGTCAGCACAGGGCACATGTGAAATGTGACTTGATGCCAACTTGCCTTACCTGGAATTTCTTTATAGTATAAACAATTCTTTTGAAATTCACCTTCTAACCATTTCCTGATCATCTCTAGAAAGCTGCACTTTGCCTGTTGCAGGTGAGTATCCATGCTGCTGACAGAGGGGATCCTAGTGGGAGTGGTCAGTTCTGAGCTCTTATTCCTGGAACCTGAACTGGAGTGGTTCCATGCCTGGTGTTGCCATAAGATCAGGTTATCAGCTTGTGTTCTGCAGTGTTATCTGCACCTAACCCTGGTGGTAATTTGTGATAAGCAGTTTTTGGGTTAAACTGGAGCTGTTTGGTGAGGGTGGTGTATTTTAGCACTATGAATAGAAAAACTCTTGCAGGATCTCGGGAGGGGAGTATTGGGGAATTCCTACAGAATTCAGACTGGGTAAGAACAGTTTAGTTCAGGTTTACAGCCTAAGATTTACTTGAGGGCATACTTGAGTAAAACTGCCTTGGTTATACTTGTGATCATGGAGTAGGTCAGACTTGACAGAGAACTCCTCTTTGTAGCTTCTGAGAGAACTCCTCTAGTAAAATACACATCATACTCCTCAAAACAAGGATTGAGCTTGGAGCTCAGCAGGTTAAAATGTACATGTGCATGTTTCCTGTATGTGTCTCTGTTAGATGTTGACCATTGCTTTTTTTGTAGATACAAGCCCTTCTTTCTAGAACTGATGCCAGTGCCGGCCTGGGGATGTCTTGGCCACTCTGAGGCTGTGGGCACCCCAGCCTTGGTCAGCGATGCAGAATGATGGCTTTTAAGCAGCTACACTCAGCTTTCTGAGATTGCTGTGACATAGTTATGTCTCCTTTATTCATGAATTATGGGGAGGGGCTGGATTGCATTGAACCAATTTACCTGAACCTCCTTTAAATACCAAGATTTCTTTCGGTGTTACTGGAGGCACATTTCCTGTCTCCTTTGGCTGCTGCTCTTTACTGTGCAAATAAAGCAGGGATTCCTTGATATGACTCATCCTTCTGGATGGGTTTCCTCTGGAAAGCCAGGAGAATTTTGGTAGTGCCAGATCCTGAGCCAGGCAGTGAAGTGCATGGCTGGTGATATAATGCTGTAAGGAACCAGCAAAACCCAAAAGCTTTCAGTTTTCAGCTCTGTCAGCAGCCCCTTTTGTGGGAGTGGAATACTGAGGTTCGTGTGTACAATCACAAGTGTGATTATTCCTAGGATCTCTTCTGGGTGTGATAAAAGGGGTTGGGATAAATCTTCATACAAAAGTAAGTAAAAGGCTGCAGGACCTGTGTGCTGGCTGCATTTTGCACCATGTGTTTAGCTTTGCCTGCAGTAGCAGCAATAGTGTGATGGCAAAATCACCTGGCATTGTCATAACCCTGGAGGTAACTTCTTGAGGATGTGCTTCAGTATTGAGCTACCTGACTTTTTTTTTTTTTTTTTGGTATAATCTCTATAAATTTGTCTTTAAAAAAAAAAAAAAGAGAAACCTGCCTTCTCATCAAATGTGGGGTGCAGGACTGAATAAATACATAGCAAAATCTATAGCAAATTGTGATGGAGAAATCAACACTACCATTAAAAGTGAAACTTAGAATCTGGCACTGTATTTGCAGTCTGGTCCTGGCCTTTTCCTATATTTAAAAAAGCATCCCTTCATGGTTTTTTACATAAATGGAAGTTTCATCCTTAAATCATAGAATCACAGACTGGTTTGGGTTGGAGGGACCTTAAAGCTCATCCAGTCCCCTCCCCTGCCATGGGCAGGGACACCTTTTACTATCCCAGGTTGCTCCAAGCCCTGTCCAACTTGGCCTTGGACACTTTCAGGGATGGGGCACCCACAACCTCTATTGATTCACTTTTTACTTGATTCTACATCAGGAAGAATTGTATTGCTGCAAGGAAGAGCACGACTTCCACGTCTGATGTACAATAAAATAAGTCTCTCACCTTGCAATATCACTGCTTGGAGCAGAGCTGAGTGGCCTGAGTGGGTGATGCTCCTTTTTCCTACTATAGCATTTCTACATCTTAATTCTGTGGGTTCAGGCTCTATTTACAATTATGAGATGACTCTGTCCCAATCCCAACTGTAACCACGTTTAGATGAGCAAGGGAAAGCACCATTTAAAACAGAATTCTTGGATTTCTTATCCACATGTGGAATAACTTGAACTATTTCCAATTCCTGCTGAAGTGTAGTTTAGGTTGGCACTATAACATTCACAGAGCAATTTCATACATCAAAGAGCAAAATCTGGGAAAGCAGGACCTTGGCTGAGGAGCCTGGAAATCCCAACAAATAGCTGAGCTGCAAGGAATGTCCTTGAGAGGTGATGTAAACCATGGGATTGTTTTAAAGACACATTGTTCAGATGCGGTTGAGGGTTTAAACTCCTGCAACATCCTCAGCAGCTCTTTGCTGTGTCCTGGCTTTGTCAGGGCCGTTTAAAGTGAACTGGAATGTGTTACATTAAAAGGTGAGAAGCCCAGCTAAAATATTGCCCTGTGTAGTGGTGTGCGTTTAGGAATTTTATCTATGTGTCCTTAGGATCATAATGGTTGCTTGTAAACCGTGATCAGCCCTTTTCCCCCTTTTTCTTTGTGATTAGGTGAAAAGGATGAAATAGCAGAATATGGGCTCTTAACTCACACCTTATTTTGCTCCCCCACACCTTATTTTGCTAAATATGTGTGTAGGTGTCAGAGGGGAAGTTTCGGCTGTTTCATAATTCAGTAAAAATTTGCAATAAACAAATGGCTCTGAAGTGGCTCATTCAACTTCCACCCTTTCAGCAACATCTGTCATTACCAGGCTGGGTTGGATGCACACAGGTGTGTTCCTGTAGAAGAAATGGCACAGCAGTTGGTATGCTCCACACCACCAAAAAAGCGCTGACCGCAGGAAGTTGTCTGCAATGCATGAGCTAATGCATGGCTCAGGGTGTAGTTCACAACAGCTTGTACTAGCACTCAAGTTTTGGGCATGATTCTGTGTGATTCTCTGACTCAAAGGCAACATCCTCTTCTTGTTCACAGAAAGTGACTTCTGCAGGGTTGTCTAATTTAGAGTATCTTAAATACTCTTTTTATTCATTTTAGAATCAGAAGCTTAAGGCTTGCTCCAGTGTTTTTCCTTTGGGTAAGAACTGAGTACTGTGATTTCAGTCCAAAATACCCAAAACTGGAGGGAAAGCTACAGGTGACACCAGGGCTGGAGGTGACAGCCTGTGCTGTCATGTGGATAGAGGGAGGGTGTGTAAATTTATTACTGGTGTGTGTAGCTCCTGGAACAGGATTATCCTGTAAATGGGAATAAGAAGTTGGTGCTGTTAAACCAGCAGGTGGTAACTGGATCACAGCTCCTGGGCCTGGTGTGACCACAGTGCACAGCAGCACCCAGCTGAGCTGCTGGGAGAGGAGAAATGTTGCCCGCAGAATGGGGTAAAATGCAAAATGTTTTCTTCTGCACAGCTCTTGTGCTCATTCTTCTGCTCAGCATCAACATGAGAGATAAAAAACACAGCACACAGTCTGTTGTGATCACAGTGGTGACAAGGGTGCTGTGGGGTGCAACAGCAGCTCCTGTTCTGCTCAACTCTGGTACAAGCATGGAGTAAGTGCTGACAGTAATTGCAGACACAAAAAAAGTATTTCTGAAAGAGCCTCTCCACTTGGCTTGTCTGGGTCTATTTTCTGGCAGTTAAAACCAGTTGCTCTGTGACTCTGGAAGTGTAATCCACCACTTCCCATCATTCAGGTGTTATCTCTGTACGTGTGGCAGACCAGACCAAAATTGTCTTGTCTCCACACACCATCCCCCTGGAAAGCATGAAACTGAGACACAGCATTGCAGTGACCTTCCCAGTGGGAATAAAAGCTGTGGATGGCAGCAGCTTCCTGTTGCTTCATGTTTTATGAGGTCCCTGTCAGGCTTTTGGGACATGGCTGTGGGTGAGGACAGGAGTGACAGGCACTACCACCTGTGAATGCTGCCATCCCCTGAATACCAGATTGTGTGGGGCTGAACCCCAGCCAAATGAGTCCTAGAGCAGCACAGTCCTGCACACATTGGGTCTTCTGGCATAGTGGAGCTGAATAATCCATGTCAGAATCAATTAAATAATAAAAGTATTATGAAGAGTTAAGACTAAGTAAACAAAAGCTCATAGAATCACAGAATAGCTCAAGCTGGAAGGGACTCATAAAGACCATTGCGTCCAGATTCCTGCTGCTTGCAGGACCACCTTAAATTAAACCATGGGACTAAGAGAGAACATCATCCAGACACTCCCTGAACTTAGTGCCATGATCACTTCCCTGGGCAGCCCATTCCAGGCTCTGAGAAGCCTCTCGGTGAGGAACCTTTTCCCAGTGTCCCACCTGAACTTCCCCTGAGGCAGTTTTGTTTCACCTCCTTGGCTCCTGTTGCTGGTCCCGGAGCGGAGAGATCAGCACCTGCCCCCCCAGGAGGAAGGTGCAGACAGCCATGGGGTCACCCCTCAGCCTTCTCTCCTGCCAGCTGAACAGGCCAAGTGGCCTCAGCTGCTCCTCCCAAGTCCTGCCCTTGGGATCTTTCACCATCCTGGTCCCCTCCTCTGGACACACTCCAGCCCTTGGATGTCCTTTATGTGCTGAGGGACCCAAACTGTCCCCAGGACTCGAGGTGAGGCTGCCACAGTGCAGAGCAGAGCAGGAGAGTCACCCCCTTGATGTCACCTGGGGCAGGGCTGGCCCTTGGGGCTGCCAGGGCACTGCTGCCTCCTGCTCCACTTGCCCTCAGCCCAAACCCCCAGAGCCCCTTCCCCAGGGCAGCTCTCCAGTCCCTGAGTTATAAGTTCAGATCCTTTGCACAGAGGTAATGAAAATGGAAGTTGAGGCACCAAGAGGGAAATGGTCTGGTGTTACATCAGCCAGAGGGCTTGCTGGGAAGCCAGGGCAGTTTCCTCTTTTTTGCCTAATGTAGCTGTTTCCTGGGAATTCATCATTCTGAATTTGTGATTATTTGATTACAGCAAACACAGCCAGGAACAGGGAATGGATGGGAGAAGGGGAATGCTGGGTTGCTTTCCAAGTGACTGAGTTTCACTCTGCTCTCGATTCAAATCTGTTTGACCTTCCCTCTGCAGCAAAAAAAAAAAAAAAGATTGATATGGGAAGATCTTTTTCTACACTGTGCCACTGAAGGTTTATTTGAAAATGGGGAAGAAGGCAGATTTGGTCTCCAGGGCGTCTTGGCTACTGAGGACATGTCCCCATTGATGTTGTCAGAGTCCTCTTAGAGGGTTGTTTGATTAATCACACAATCTTAGAATGATTTGGGTTGGAAGGGACCTTAAAGGATCATCTTGTTCCACCCCCTGCCACAGGCAGGGGCACTTTGCACTATCCCAGGTTGCTCCAAGCCACATCCGACCTGGCCTTGGACACTTCCAGGGATGGAGCAGCTGCAGCTTCTCTGGGCACCCTGTGCCAGGGCCTCCCCACCCTCACAGGGAAGAATTTATTCCCAAAATCCCATCTATCCCTGCCCTCTGGCAGTGGGAAGCCATTCCCGGTGTCCTGTCCTTCCATTTCTTGTCCCAAGTCCCGCTCCAGCTCTCCTGGAGCCCCTTCAGGCACTGGCAGGGACTCTAAGATCTCCCCAGAGCCTCCTCTTCTCCAGGTGAACACTCCCAGCTCTCCCAGCCTAGACGCGGAGCTGAGGGGCTCCAGCTCATCCATGACACCCGTGCCTCAGCGAAGCAGCACCGTGTGGCTCTGTGCTCCCCCGTCCCGTCTAACCGTGGCCCCGCGGCCCGGGGACTCCCGCCCGGTCCGGGGGGCTCCCGGCGTTGCCATGACGACGCCCCCTTTTCCCCGCATCCCCCCGAAAAGCTGCGGCGGGGCTGAGCGCGGCCCTGCGGATGCGGCCCCGCGCGTTTCCACGGCGACGGCGCGGCTGAGCCGCCCCCTCCCCGCGCTCCCCGCGCACACTCGGACCGGCCCCGCGCCCCTCCCGCTCCGCGCCCCCCGCACCCCGGGCCGGGCCGGGCCGGGCAGCGCCGCCGGGGCTCGGAGCAGCGCCCGGCCGGGTGCAGGTAAGGAGCGCGGCCGGGCAGCGCCGACTCGGGCTCGCCGCGTCCCCGCCCGGCATCGCCGCATCCCGGCTCCCCTCACGGGCGAGGCCCCGGCCGGGCGAGCGGGGCCGGGCCCGGCGGGGCGGGGGGAAAGCGCCGACATCCCTCGTGCCCGCGGCGGGGCCGCAGCCGCGATGGAGCCGCGCGGAGGGGCCGGGGCTGCCCCGCGGGGGTGGCGGGGCCGGGACACCGGGAGCGGCTGGCTGGCTCTGCCCGGGGCCGGGACACCGGGAGCGGCTGGCTGGCTCTGCCCGGGGCCGGGACACCCGCGCTCTCTCCCCCTGCGTCGCCGCGCTGATCGCCCGGGCCAGGCTCTCGTCCCACCGGCGCTGCGAGATGCCAGGCGCTGCCCAGCCCTGCCCGCGGAGACTGTGCTCGCCTGGCTTCCCAAGGGAGCCTCTCCGGGACGCGCGGAGGTTGGGAGCGCGTTGCACGGTGGACGCTCGGCTGTGTTTCTTCAGGTGTTTCTCAAACACCGAGTGAGCAGGTGCTGTCCCGGAGCCTGCAGGGACACCACTGCAACCCTGGACAGGGCCCTGCAGCGTGGAGAGCTTTGGTCCAGCCTAGCAGCACACAGACAAACAGCCCAGGCTGTGGACAGGGTGCTCCACATGATCCAGGACAGGTCCCGGATTTATTTCTGTACTAGTTATAAAAGAAGATAAAGCACTGGACAGTTAGAAATATTTTGGGGTCAGGGATCCATCCAGTTGTTTCTGGCTGTTTGTAAGTGTGGAAAAATATCTGAACTGTGCAGGTCTGAATGGTGCAGCAGGGCTGGTGCTCTCAGGGGGCAGTGGGATGTGGCTGTGGGTGTCCCTGTTGTGCCCCTCAGAAGTGCCCAGGCTTCAGGCTGCCTGCTGGCCTCAGCATTCAGTTTGGATGGTGTCACCTTGAGTCCTTTGGGGTGGCACATGGCAACTGCTCATTCTCCCCATCTGTGGGTGTGAGCAGATCCACAGGCCTAAAAGCTGGTCCTGGTGGCAGTGACACTCCTGGATACAGCAGGTGACACTCAGCCTGAGTGTCTCTGCTTTGTCAGCTGTGTCTGAACCTAAAGCTGAAGGCAGCTTGCTGCTTTTATTGCCCTTCTCCCTCTGATCTCCATTTTCACAGAATCTATTTACTATTTTGAAATGTGCAACATGAACAGCCTCTTACTGCACAGAATGACATTTCATGTGGTTTTGAGTTGTTGACAAATACCGTGGCTCACTCGAAACCTCACCATGGTGCACAAGAGCCCAGGAGCAGCACTTTGTGGCTCCTGGTTTGTTCCAGAGGAGGTATTTGCTCCTGGCTTTGGAGCTGCAGTCAGATTTGGAAGGGAAGAGGTGTGTGTTTATCTTTCTCCACTGGGCCACCTGCCTGTGCCAAGGGTGTTCCTGAGTGCTCCTGTGTGTATTCAAAGCAAATATTTTCTACAGTGTCATTAGTCTCCTAAAGACCTGCCCTGGGCAATGCCAGAAGACAGGGGAAGATCCAAGGGAGCAGCTCTCAGCCCAGCAGGTCTCTGCAGTGCTCTGGTGAGCCACTTGCAGTTTTAGCATGATCCCAGCTGGTGCTCTTTCTTAAAGGCTCAATTTTGCCCCTGGAGATAATTAATAATCCATACCTCAGCTGATGGCAAGAATGGGGAAGCTCTCTTCCCTATGGCTGAGGAAATTCCTGAAAAAAATAATTTAGAGAATCTCAGGCTGGGTGAGGTTGGAGGCACCTCTGCAGGTCACCTTGCCCAGCCCCCTGCTCCATCAGGGCCTCCCAGAGCTGGCTGCCCAGCATGTGTCCAGGTGGCTTTTGAGTCTCTGCAGGGATGGAGACTGCAGCACCTCCCTGGGCACCTGCACCAGTGCTCGGCCACCCTCAGAGTGCAGAAGTGTCTCCTGAGCTCGGAGGGTCCCTCCTGTGTGTCAGTTTGTGCCCGTGGCCCCTGGGGCTGTCCCTGGGCACCGCTGAGCAGAGCCTGGCCCTGTCCCCTCGGCACCTCCACCCCACTATTTATCCACAGGGATGAGATGCCCTGAGCCTGCTCTGCTCCAGGCTGGGCAGTGCCAGCTCTCTCAGCCTCTCCTCACAGCAGAGGTGCTCCAGTCCCTCCATCACCTTCACGGCCCTGTGCTGGACTCTCTCCACTCTGTCCCTGTCTCCTGCAGTGGGCAGCCCGGCTCTGGGCCCACCACTCCAGGCTGGCCTCACTGGTGTGCAGCAGAGGGGAAAGGTCCCTTCGCTCTGCCGGCTGGGACACAGCTGCCAGTGCAGCCCAGGACACTGCTCTCCATTGCTGCTGCAGGAGCACACTGCTGGCTCATGGGCATCCTGGTGTCCAGCAGGACCTTTCCTCCCAGATTGATGACCCCCGGCATGTACCAGTGCAGGTTTCCAGAATATTAAAAAATCCAAGAAGCTGCAAAGCAAATACCCATTTGTATTGTTTGAATTAGATTACTTTTAGCCAATTTTATGATGAACAGAAACATCTTTTGAGCAGATTGTGCTTTATAAAGCACTGTTGGGGCCATGCAGCAGCTCCGTGCCAGGAGCTGCTTTTCTCCATGCTCCTCTGTGGCCTGTTGCATGCAGCATGTCCCTCCTTTTCCCTAAGAGCCGATCATTCCCTAGCTCTGCTGTGGTTTGGTGAGAGGGTGTGTGTGAGGATGTGGCAGAGCTGGAGGCTCGTGTGCAGAGCAGCGCTAGAGATGCTCTGCAAGCCCCAGGATTGCTGGTCCGTAATGTGGTTGTGCCAACACCCAGCGATCCCTGTTTGATGAGCTAAAGCTCTGTAAGCATCAGAGGCAGTGATTGTGGTTGCCTGAAAATGTGTGTTTTGTGCCCAGTGTCCTTGGCCCCTGTGACTGTGTGCACAGACTGGTGTCCCCAGGTGCTCTCAGGTGCTCAGGAAGGTCAGCCTGTGCTTTGTGATGATGCCCTTACCTGCTGGGTGAGGGGCTCTGCAGGGACCTGTTCTCTGTGCTGGTGCTTTGTTTCCTGAACCTGAAGGAAGAGACCACTGTTTAGAGACACTAATCCTGCTGTCAGAACTGGTTGGAATAGGCTGGCGGGGTCTGGCTACAGACAGACTCTGTATGCACAGCCCTGTCCTTACACGGACCACAGGATTTCAGGAGCTGAGCAGGAGGAAGCAGAGTGCTTTCAGATGAGAGCTGTCTTTAAAAATTCTGCCCTCCATCCAGCACGTTGTGATGTTCTCTGGAGGGACCACGTGTGTGTGTTTTTCTGTGCATGCGGAGGGACTCTGTGTGTGTGTGTGTGTGTGTGTGGCCAGGGTTTCTTAGGGTGGCTTTCCTCCTTCCTGGCTTTTCCAGTCAAGGATCCTTGGCTGTCCCTCAGCAGAAGGCAGAAGCAAGGAGTGGATGTGAGGAGTCCTTGAGGAATGGAGGGCTGGGGAGTGGGGCTCACCTGCACCTTCTGTGAAACATGGAGTTGTACCCAATACCTGGAAAAATGGAGAGCTCAGGGCCTCACTGTTAAGGCAAAAACAACTCCACAGTTGGTCTTTTAAAAGCTGGCTGGGGGGGCTTTTGAAGGCTGCTAAGCATTGGCCTGATTCTGGTCATGTCTAGGTGGGCAGAGCTTTATTGGATATCACTCGGACACATAGGCCAAAATCTTTGTAAGGTACCAGCTAAATAAAAAAGTAAAAGATAAATGAAGCTTTTGTTCAACGTGTTTGGCAGTCAGTAGAACAAATCATAGAATATCCTGAGCACAAGGGTCCTGGACTAACTCCCGGCCCTGCACAGACACCCCAGCAATCCCACCCTGTGCCTGAAAGTGTTGTCCAAACACTTCTGGAACTCTGGTAGTCCTGGGGAGCCTGTTCAATGTCTGACCACCCTCTGGTGTTAAAACCTTTCCCTAACATCCAAAGGAGCAGTGTTAGTTTGGTTTGCTAATTGTTGTGCTAATTTGCAGGTTTGCATCCTGGTAGGTTGGATAAAGACCAGGCAGGGTAAAGACCAGGCTGGATAAAGCCCTGAGCAACCTGGTCTGATCCTATAGATGACTCTGCTGGGAGCAGAAGGTAGAACTAGAGACCTCATGGGGTTCCTGAATTATCTTGTGATAGTATGGGTTATTCCAGGACTTGTAGGAGATGCCCTGAAGGGATCTCTGGGGCAGTAGTACCTGCCTGAGCTCTGGCTCCAGGGGCCACCAGAGTTGTCTCAGATGTGGGCATCGCCTCCATGACAGGGAGCAGGGTTATCCAAAGGGATGTGTGCCATTGTCTTTCTCCTCTGTGGTCAGAGCTGAGGCTGAGCCCCTGTTCAGATGCTTGTTCTTTTCTCCCTTTTTCCTCATGTAGCACTCCTGACCTGAGACACTTCTTGGCAGCTTGGGCTTCTAGGGGGTTTTATACTGGGATTTTAAAAACTGTGAGCTGCAAGCAACATCTCCAGTCCTGGTTCTCAGTCCTCCAGGTGGGGATGGAGCTCTGCAGCCCAGGCGTTGTGTCATGCCCACATTTGTGGGGCTGTGGTCCAGGGGCTTGGGACTGTGGGGATTATCCCAGGAATCCGTAGTTAAAAGTTTTAACAGTGTGTGCCAGGGTTGATGTGAGCAGTGTTAGAGGTAAATTGTTGTCGGACACCATGGAAGCCCCTGACAAGAGGTGGGAGAGCCCTGGGAGCCACTGAGTTTCAGCTGTGGCAAGAGTGTGCTTCCAAGTTCACACCAACAGCATTCTTGCTGCTCATGTGTGGCCTTGGAATAATTTTGGGCTTGGAGTAGAATTTGTGTTCTGTGTGTGCTCAAAGAGCAGGAGTTGGGACAAGGAGTTAGGAAGTTAGTTAGCAACTTCCACCAGCAAGACAGAAGTTGCTTCAGCCAGAGGTGCTGGGGGAAGCACTGACATCACTGCTGAGGGACAGATGAAGGGAAGAGCAGGGACAGTTTGTGGTAGAATGATGGCATTGTTAAGGTTGTAGAAGACCTGTAAAATAACCGAGTTCCACAGTAGGGCAGGGCCATGGGCTGGATGGGCTCCTCTGCCTCTTGGAAGGCTCCCAACCCTCTGAGCTGGGCTGCCCCAGTGCTGGGAAATGCCCTTGGCTGCAGTGAGGCCTTTCCCAGGAGTATGCTGGAGGAGGGCTTTGTCTGGAGGTTAAGTCCTGAATCTCAGGTGTTTAGCTTTTCCTGTTTAAAGACCAGTACCACAATCTACAATCCAAATTCGTTCTGTTCACCCTGAACTCTCAAGGCACAGGAGAACCATCACGAAGAGCATCGACCCAGCTCCACAAGGATTTGGAGAGTGAACCACAATCACAGAATATCTCAAGCTGGAAGGGACGCATAGGGACCATCAAGTCCAACTCCCTGCTCCTGTCACCTAAAATTAAACCATAATGTTGATTACTGCTTGGCATTTCCTGTGCAAATATTTGCTTTTGTGTTCATATCACAGATTGAGAAACTCGGGTGGAGCATCACGAACCTGAGCACTGGATCTAGTTATTTATCTTTTTATTTCTTTCCTTTCTAGGCATTTCCAGTCCCAAGTTCTGTTTCAATTTTAAAAAAGCCAGTGGCTCCCACAAAATGAGGAGTTGTCCTTGAAACATTTGACCCAATGATGAATCAAGGATTGATTGGATTTAAGTGCCTAAAAAAGCAGATAGATTCCTACTGGGTATTTAGGAAGCACCAAAACAGGTTGGCTGCTAAATTCATTTTGGCTTTCACTTGGAGTCTGGTGTCCAGATTAGTTTCTCAGTTGCTTCAGTTCTCCTCATATTTAAAAGTGTTTTTCTGTACATGGAGGTCCTGAAAGATCTTTGCATGAGCATCAGGTGTTTGTGGTCACAAACCTGACAGAAATGGGAGAAGTAGATCTTCCCCTCATGTGATCACACCATCCCACTCTGTGCCCTCTAGTTGTAACACCTTTATCTGAATGTCTCAGGTTTTAAAATTCCAGACTTTGCCCTTTGTAGCCCAATTCTCAGTTAACTCTGCTTCACTGAAATGCTTGTTTTCCTCATGAATGTCTTCCTTTTCAAATTCAAATTGCATCAGAAGGGGCTAAGACATGACCATGGTCCCCTTTGTAGCCCTGTCTCCATCCTGGCAGCAAATGCTTTGGAGAGGGTGCTGCTGCAATGTGGAGCCCCTGGTCCCATGGGTTGGGGTAAGGTCACAGCCAGTGAGGCCCAGTCGTACCCTCAACGCCCTGACACTTTTCCTGCTCCTTGGGATTCATGGCTAAACAGGCTGAGCATCACCAGTTCTGTGAGAAACTTGTGTGTGTGCAGGGGACATCATGTTCCCCCACCTCCTAGTAACACCCCCCAGTAACTCCTGTCACTTGTAAAATTCTCTCTTGCAGCCAGTTAGAAGATCAAGGGGACACACTAACAGGAGAACTGGAAGGGGACCTTCAGGGACCTCTGCCTGCTGCAAGGTGGGATTTGGCAGCCCTCAGTCACAGTCTGTCAGAGCAGGGTAGTCCCCCGTGGGAGCTAGGAGCAGCCTGTGGTGGACCTGTTGTGCTCATACCATCTTATGGTGGTGCCAGGTGAGAAAAAACTCTCAGCATTTGCAGGCTCTGAGCTGGGACTTCACAACAGGGGCTTTCATGGGTCATGTTGATGCCAGCTGTGACCTTCATGTGGGTTCAATGGACCATTAATACATCTTGCAGGATTTCTGCTGGGAAAGACCATCCTGTGCAGTCACTTTCTCACTCCTTTGTCATGTTTGTACTGGTACCCAACTTGATTTCTTCCCTGCTGCCTTGCAGGGCCTCGCTGTGTGCCCAGGCAAGGTGATGGACAGCAGGGCAGAGATGGAGGTGGTGAGGAGTGCCAAGGGCAGTGCAGCTGGGGAGGTCAGTGTCCATGTGGTCACCACCGAGAGCACTGTGCAGAGCACCCACCTACCCACCACTGCCTTCATCATACCAGGTATGTGGAGCATTCCCCTCTAAGTGCTGCCTCCCCAGCCGGGATGGCCCACACTCCTTGTGTAGCTGTGCTCCTCCCAAACCTTGGGAGGCAAAGCCAAGCTGCTGTTGCCATCTTGGAGGTTCTCTGTGGCTATCCCACAATACTTGGACTGTTTGTGGTTAATCAAAACTTCTTGAGCTTTAAACCAAAGCCCTGATATGAGGGGCCCTGAGCCAGGGTACCACAGCATGCTGGGTGCCTGCTCTGCAGGGCTGTGGGTTCCTGAGCTGCTGCATTATCATGGAATCACAGAACAAGCTGGAAGGGGCCCATAAGGATCATCAAGTCCAAAACCCTGCTTCTGATACGATGACCTAGACCTAAACCATAGGACTGAGTGTTGTCCAGACACTCCTTGAACTTAGTGCTATGATCACTTCCCTGGGCAGCCTGTTCCAGGCTCTGAGAAGCCTCTCGGTGAGGAACCTTTTCCCAGCGTCCCACCTGAACTTCCCCTGAGGCAGTTTTGTTTCACCTCCTTGGCTCCTGTTGCTGGTCCCGGAGCGGGGAGATCAGCACCTGCCCCCCAGGAGGAAGGTGCAGACAGCCATGGGGTCACCCCTCAGCCTTCTCTCCTGCCAGCTGAACAGGCCAAGTGGCCTCAGCTGCTCCTCCCAAGTCTTGCCCTTGGGATCTTTCACCATCCCGGTCCCCTCCTCTGGACACACTCCAGCCCTTGGATGTCCTTTATGTGCTGAGGGACCCAAACTGTCCCCAGGACTCGAGGTGAGGCTGCCACAGTGCAGAGCAGAGCAGGAGAGTCACCCCCTTGATGTCACCTGGGGCAGGGCTGGCCCTTGGGGCTGCCAGGGCACTGCTGCCTCCTGCTCCACTTGCCCTCAGCCCAAACCCCCAGATCTCTTTCTTCAGGGCAGCTCTCCAGTCTCTTGTCCCTCATTTCATATGAATAACCAGGATTATCCCACCCCAGGTGCAGAATCCAGCTCTTACTCTTGTTTCATGCACATAGTGGTTGCCCAGCTCTCTGGTCTGCCCAGATCTCTGTGTAAAGCCTCTCTACCCTTAAGGGAGGCCACAGCTTCTCCTATTTTAGTGTCATTGATAAAGTTACTTAATAGACATTCAACTGCTGCATCCAGAAAATTTATAAAAAAATTAAGGAGCACTGGCCCTAAACACTGGGGTACTCCACTGGTGATGGCCACCAGCCTTATGTGAATCCAGTTCCTGTAAGTCTTTGAGACCGACTGTAGGAGATTTATCATCCAGTTGTTCACCCAATGGATGATGTACTAGGTGAGCTCTGTGCACACTTTGTCAGAAGGATACTGTGAGAGGCAGTATCAAAGCTTTGCTGAAATCCTAAAAACCCACATCTGTTGGCCTTCCTTGGTCAGCTCAGTGGGATGACCTTTCCATAAAGGGAAGTCCCATTGGTTAAGCCGGACTTCCCCTTGTGAACCTCTGTTGGCTGTGTCTGACAACTGTGTTGTCTCCCCAGTGTTTTTCAGAAACCAGAATAACCTTCTCCATAATTTTACCAAGCACTGTAGTGAGCCTGACTGGCCTGTAATTATCAGGGCTGTCATTCTTACCCTTCTTGAAAATTGGGACAATTTTGAGCCTATCTGACCAATGTCTTTCGGGAGCTGTTTGAGCAAAGCATGGTTGTGTGTTAGGTGAGATCAGGGGTGTTCTGTAGAAGCAGATCTCCCAATTTTCCCGTTCCTGGTGCCTCAGTTCTCACTGCAGAGAGGCCTTAGGTTGCACAGTGTGTTCCTTTGAAATGTAAATGAAGGGGGAGTTTCGGTCCAGGAGTCTGCCAGCAAACTCCTGTCACATCAGGCATCTTTGGAACACTCTGAGATCAGGCTGAAGGAGAAACCCTTGAATGTGGAAAGTGTTGGTGCCGCCCCCCCAACATGAGCTGCAGGGTTTTGGGCCACTCTGCTTGCTTGTGCTCTGGCCCACATCAGAGCCCTCACCTGGAAGATCATGTCCTCTGGGTTCTGTGCTGCCTTTGAGCTTTGTCTGCATCAGTGAAGTGTTCTGTGTATGCCTCTGGTTGTTTGTCTCCTTTCTTCCCTTCTCAAGCAAACGCCACTGCCATCAACCTTCCCACGAGCACCTTAGAAATCCAGCGATTCCCCCGGGAGCCCCAGAGAAGCACAGGGGCTGAGAGGCCGGAGAGGGGAGCAGGGAATGAGCCCATCACAGCTGCTGTCATTCCCCAGATCAGCGGGGTGCAGACCTGCAGCACAGTCCGTGTGCTGGAATGGAAGGATGGGGTGGCAACTTTGCCTGGGAGTAACCTGCGGGTAAGCGTAGCCCTGGGCCAGTGGGTTTGCCCCCTCTGCCACCCCCCACAGCTGCTTGCCCTGGTAAATCGCCCAGCCTATGCCAGGCAGGGAGCACCAGGATGTGCTGTGGCCCCTGACAGTACCTGCACCCCCAGCTGGAGGATCCCTCTGCTGCTCTGGCTCTTCTCCTGCCCCATCCCTATGGCTCTCCCATCCTGGGAGCTTAGCAGAGAGCTCACATGAGGTGCCTGGGAGCTGCAGGAGCTCTGCCCTGCACGAGGAGGCACAGGGGTGCTACATGGTGTGCAGGACTTCTTCCCTTCCAAACTGTGCCCTGGACTTGCCTCTGCCCAAGCCCCTGCCCTCACCCTGGAAGCAGCAGCCTTGAGCTTGGCAGGCAGCAGGTGCCTCACGGGTACCGTCAGTGCATGGCAGCTTGCAGAAAATGCGAAAATGCACCCACTTCTCAGCTGCTGCTCAGCCTCACGGCACCACATCCTCCAGCCACCCACCTGCCAGCTGCAGCTGGTGCTGGTGTCGCCTGAGTGCCCACAATGTGCCCAGCACAGACTGCAGGCAGGGCACCTTCACATGGGCTGGGGTGCCGTGCTCACCTCTGTCCTCAGAGGAGCTGTCCTCTTGTCAGACACACCGATGACCAAACCGTGTCCCTCATTTTCAGACCAACCACCCAGTTACATTTCTGTCCTCCTTGTTAACTTTCTCCTTGCTTTTTGTTCAATGACACAGTTCCGGATCAACGAGTACGGGACGCTGAAGGTGGTGAGTGCTGATAAGATGCCTCCTGTGGAAGCTGTAAAGGAGGGTCACACAGAGAAAGATGGGGACTCAGAGATGGCACCCCCCAGCGGAGACAATCCTACTGTGGCTCAGGGTAAGGGCACCATGGTAACACTTGTGGGGTGGGTACCACCATCTGGCAGGTACTGTCTGGTGCCTCCCTAGTGAGGCAAATGTTTCTTGCTTCTGCTGTCCTTTTGCTGCCCTGTGCCTCACTGCTGCACCTCTGTCTGCCCCAGACGTGCCAGAGCAGCCCACGCTGCCAGCAGCAGAAGGCCTGTGCCACTGCGATGCCTGTGGCCGCAGACACGTGTGGGATGGAGCCCGGGAAGGCAGGGGCTTCTGCAGCGAGCACTGCCACCAGCAGTTCAAAGAGAGGTAAAGGAAGGGGGGTCTGTGCCATGCAGAGCCATACCCATCCCTCTGCCCTCCCTCCCTTGCTCCATGTGCTCCAGCAAGGGATGTGAGCGCATCTGCCTCTGGCAGGTGCTGGGGGTGCCAGCTGGTTCCCTTTGTTCCTGGAGGCAGGGTGGGGAAGGAAGACTTCCCAAGGGAACAGCACAGAGCACGGGAGCCAGATTTTCTCCTGCCCAATTTGTGGCTTCATAAACCCATATCTGCTGCAGCAGGGGCTTCCAGGCTGAGCAGCAGTAGAAGGCCACAGGTCATGGGGGCATTTCGAGCCCTACTCCTGACCAGTGTGTGACTCCTGGGCCTTGGTTTCCAGCGTCACTGGTGCAGCTTAGAGCCCTGCTACAAAACTTGATCCCTTTTGAGCCATCCCTAGGATGAGGTTTCTGACACCCAAGTGTGTGAGGGTGACTCTGGCCTGTCCCTGGCTCTAACTGTTGGCAACCTGTGTGCATACATCCATCGGGAGGGATGGGGGCATGTGTGAGTAAGAAACAGAGGGACAGTGATTCTCCAGCAGCCCCTCCCCTACTGACAGTAGCCCAGACAGTGTCACCGTGCTGCACTGGCTGCAGTGCTTGGCCCTCCCTTCCTCTCTGCAGGTCTGTCATCGTGGAAAACTCTGCCAGCAGCACCAATGCCACGGAAATCCTCAAGCCTGTGAAGAAACGAAAGAGGAAGGACTATCAGAGCCCCTCAGAGGAAGAATATGAATCTGAGCAAATGGTAGGATGAGGGCAGGGAGGGTAATATATGTGCAGCCAATATCCCAGGGGCCATGATCTCATCGTGCTGCTCAGGGCTCTGTCAGCTGCAGGTCAAAAGGGGAGCGGGTTGGCCAAAATGCCAAAAAGACTTGAGTGTGTGGAGATGAGGACTGTTTGGCATGTGGAGCACTGTGGCCTGGGCAGTGCCAGACTGTCCGGGCTGGGCCGTAGGTACTGAGCACTCTCAGCTGCTCTCTGAGTCTGGGCTACCAAAGTAAGGGTTGAAGTAGAGGAGTGTCTGTCTGTGTGCTGGGTGTCCTGGGGAAGGGAGAGACTTTGACAAGGTAAGGAAGCTCTGCCTGCCAGCCCTGACTGTAGCAGGTCCAGTCCAGGTGTGATTGTTAGCACTCAGCACCCAAGTCCCTGCAGGCTCTCACCATCAGATCCTCTGACAGCCCATTTCTGGGCCAGGCCTTGGTCAAAGTGTAGACCTCGTGGAGGTGCAGTATGGCCCTGGGCACCAGTGTATGGGTACAACACACAGCTGAAACCTCTGTACACACCTGGATTCTGTTTTGTCTGCTCTCATGTCTAGGAGGACAAGCAGGAAGAGAGGAAAAGCTCTGTGGAAGACTGTGCCATGAGCAATCTGGAGGCCGAGGCATGGAACGGGAGCCAGCATGGTACGGAGGGCAGAATGGGCAGTGGGGTGGGCACTCCTGCCAGGGCTGGGGTATCCCACTGCAGGGTTGGACCCTTTTGTGCTCCTGCAGGGTCAAACACCCCCTGCAATGCACTGGCAGGTCCTGAAGGCTTGTGAGTTTCTCTGCTTGCTTGATCCTGCTCTCTCTGTCTCTTTCCGTTTCTCTCCTTTCCTCTCTTTCTCTCCATGGGAAGGGGGCATCCCTACGGACACAGCCCTGGCCTGTGCTGGACAGAGCTTCCTGTCCCTCCCCTCGGGAGCTCAGTTTGTTACTGGCTTGTGGACACCGTGTTTACTCCCAGGGACACTGTCCTGAGCAAGAACAGGACAGCACCATATGGAGGGCTTTGCCCTCCCTTGGGTTGGACTCACAGGGAACTTCCCTTGTGGCATCAGGAGCTCACAAGTTTGGGAGCTGCTCCTGTAGGTGTGGTGCCACTGAAGCCATGTGATTTGGGATTGTCTGATTGGGTGGGGATCTATTCCTGGACTGCATCAAAGATCTCAAAAGCAGAGCTGTCAACATGGAGGGAAAGGAGACAAGCTGAGGGATGCAGTGTTTGCTTGGTTGGTTTTTTCCCTGCAGTGTGAAGGAAAACTTCGGGAAATACTGAAAATATATATTTATGGGAAATGTTTTGTCTTTGAGTAGTGAAGGTGATACTCAAAATAATTTTAAAATTAAGCTGTTCCAGCTTCATACTCCTCTCCATAGCCAAGGGACAGTGGCAGGGGCCAGGTTATGATGTTACACTGAGTTACCCACTGTTAAAAAGTAATCTCATATCTCATACCTACTTCTTACTCTGAGCCCTGAGCATGTAAGTAAGCCCATGCTGCATACAAGTAAGCAGTGATGAGCTTTGTTATTTCAGCATTTTATTTTCTCTTATTTCAGGAGTACATCAGCAAACAAAATATACACCTGGATGCCTCAGTGCAGCAGTCAGTGTATGCTCTGACTCCTGGTGTATTTGTCATTCTCCAGAAGTGCTGACATTGTACTCACAGATTCCCCAGCCATGCCTGGCACTTTTTCTATGTCCTAATGAATAATAAAGGTGTTTGTCACTCTAAAGTGTCAGCAAAGCAAGGTTAGTCACCCTGCTCACTGAAGCTCAGCTTTAATTTCTTCTCTAAGTTTCTATTTTTTTCCATCTCCCCTTCCCCTAACCCCGAGGGAGGAAGGAGTTGGTCTCTTTTCCCTCTGCATTTGTGGCCTGCCCTACCTGACGCTGTCTGCCATGGCTGAGCTGTAGCTGTGAATTCCTCAGTGCTGGAATAGGCACAGCACTCCTGGAGTCCCTTCAGGTGCTGAAAATTAGGGAGACAAAGTGGCTGGAGAGGAAGAGGCTTGGGTTGTGTCTCATATGCCTCGGGCAAGGCCTTTGTGGCCTTCTCAAAAGCATGAAGTGTCACCTCCCTGCCTGTGAAGAGATAATGGCGTCTTCTTGGTCACATGGGCAAATATATCTCTAGGGCAGCAGGGTGGCCTTGCTGTGCCACAGAGGGTTCAGGTCGCTGTCTCAGAGCAGAGGATGGCAGAGCTGGTATGTGAACCTGCTGCTGGTTTGACTGTTTAGGAGCCCCTTGCAGCTGGGAATGATTCCCAGATCTGTGCATGGATCCTGCTGGCTGCCCTGGTCTATCCTGTGTAGACATATCAGATGTTTTGGCTGGAGCAGGGTCTGGTTGCAGAGGTGTCCTGATGCTCTGCCCAGGATGGCTTGTCCCTTACACTCCTTGGAATCCCTGACTGGTTGGAAGAGACTTGAAGCCCATCTGAGCCCATCTCATGGGCAGGGACACCTTCCACTGGACCAGGTGCCTTACTGGGACATGGTTCAGGACATTTGGGTTGTGGGGGCTCCTGACTCTGCCCTTCCTGGCACAGCTGGCCAGGTTTGCTGGAGAAAGGGCTCTGATAGGATGGTGCTGAGGTTTGCAGGGATGCAGGAGTGTGTGTGAGAGTGGGACGGGCACCTTGGCAGCAGTGTGGGGCTGGAGCTGCCCCTCAGCAGCATTTGTGTGCGTTTGTGCTGCGCTCAGGTGCCAGTGAGGAGAAGAAAGAAGGCTGGTCTTGGGCGTCCTACTTGGAGGAGCAGAAAGCTGTCGCTGCCCCTTTAGATCTCTTCCAGGATGTGAGTTGGGATTTTCCTGTCTTTTTCCCTCTTTCATCTTCTCTTTTCTTTCCCTTTTTTTTCCCACCCCTCCTCCTTCTCCTCTCTTCCTTGCTTCCCTGTTTTGCGGGACTCTGAGCGATAGCCAAGCTTCCATTGTCACCTGAAGGTGACTGAGCAGCCTCCAGTTTTGATTTGCCTGGAGTCCTACTCCCCAACAGGGTGCTGGCCCCCATCCCAAAGACCCCACCTTTGCCTAGGACACTGCTGTGACTCTGGCAGGGCAGTGGAGCCTTTCCGGCCCTTCCTGAAAGCCAGGTGGGCTCTCCTGAGGCTGTGCTGCAAATTAGCCAGGCCCATGCCCCACTCCCCTGGCTGCAGCTTTTACCCCAGGGATACCTTGCCCTGCCAAGAGCAAGAGATGTAAATCTGTAAGGAGGGGGAGCACTGTTTTTTCCTATGGGAGTAAAATTAAAATTTGGCTGTCAACATAACCTATGGCCCACAGTCTCTTGGTCCCAGCAGTTCCCATTAGCTGGTGGTTGCTCCTCTGGCTGGTTCTGGCTGCTCCTCTGGCTGGTTCAACCCTGTGTTGGTTTTTACATGGTAGTTTAATTTTTGTTTCCAGTACCAAGTAGCTTCCCAGCATAAGAATGGCTTTAAAGTGGGGATGAAGCTGGAGGGGATCGACCCACAGCACCCATCTATGTACTTCATCCTGACAGTGGCTGAGGTAAGGAGCCTCCAGTGCCTGTGTTCCTTGGTTCTTCCTGGTTCCCACGCAGCCGCAGGCTCTGGGGCAGGGGAGGTGCTGCCAGCTGGCCACTGGAGGAGACAGGGGGCCTGTCCCGGCAGGAGATGAGCTGCTGCTCCAGCACCTCATGGAAACAAACAGGGAGATCCCTGCCAGCTCAGAGGAACAGCATACAGCACTGTGGAGCTGTGTTGGTCTCTCCAATACCCTGACACAGCACGGAAGGAGGGATTGTGGTGATGGCAACAGCTTATCTTCAAGCTGGTGTCCCTAAGGCAGGTTCTTGAGATGGAGGGTGTGGAGGCATCCCACTGCTCTTTCTTGTGTCCATGCAGATCCAGCCTCCATTCAGCCACATGACAGCTGAACCAGCCTTGCCTCGTGGAGCTCCCCAAACAAAATCCCTCTACCAGCAGCTCCCTGGGGTGCAGAAAAGGGAGTCTTTGCACTTGCATCCAGCAAGATGCCCCATCATGACATTTTGTGCCTGAGCATCCCTTCTTTGAGTTGGCTCATGGTGGCTTTGCACTGACCTTGTTCCATGTTGGACATCCTTTGGGACTGGTTTGTGCCTCTTAGTTTGGGCACTGGCCTGCGACTGACTCTTGGCTTCCCAAAGGGATCTATGCTGAGCGGCTCTGTGGGAGGGGAGGGGGGTGTGATGCTCAGCCAGGGACAGCAGCAGGTCTCTATGGCCCTTTCCCTCTCCTCCCTCCCTGCTGGCAGGTGTGTGGTTACCGGATGCGACTCCACTTCGATGGCTACTCCGAGTGCCATGACTTCTGGCTGAATGCTGACTCCCCTGACATCCACCCTGCAGGCTGGTTTGAGGAGACAGGGCACACACTCCAGCCCCCCAAAGGTAAGGAGTTATCTCAGGTGGTGAGTCCTGCTGAAGGAAGGGCATGAAGAGTGGGCCAGGTGTAGGGCTTGAGGTGGGGACAGGGTGGCTCCATGGGGCCAGGGAGGGATGCTGCTGTGCTGGGGGAGTTCCACAGGACAACCTTTCAGGCACCCATCTTTCTTGCTCATTTTGGGGCAAAGCCCTGTTGCTCTGGACCTCCCAGTGCCACCAGCTGTCCCCTAGGGCAGGCAGGACTGGAGGAGGAGCTGTGCTCTGGATTTCCACTCCACTGCTCATGTTTCCTCACACCCCTTCAAAACCACCCATCAGACCTAAGCCATAGGCTTTGGGCATCCCAGGTCTGCTGTAGATCCTGTCTGCACACAACAGGACATGCCTGGCAGGTGACAGGAGGTCAGGGATGGCCAGGCTCACCCTCACGACCTCCTGACTGTGAACTCACTGCTCTCATTTCTCTTCCTGAGGGGTTGTAGGTTATAAGGAAGAAGAATTCAGCTGGACAAACTACCTGAAGTTAACAAAGGCTCAGGCAGCCCCTAAACACCTCTTCATGGTCCGAAACACTGTGAGTAGCAGCATCTCCTTCCTGCCAGTGCCTACAGGTTCAGTTGTGACTTTTCCCCTCCAGCAAAATGCCTCCATCATCACTGGGCTTTGATTTGTCCACCCCACATCCCTCAAGCCCATAGTGCACTGTTCACTTTGCTGCTCAGGATCTGTAGCTTGGACACTCATTTGATGTGCCCAAAATTGGTGCTGGTCTGATTCTGTTTCATCCAGGCTGATCTCATGGACAATAAAATCTGTTACAGACATTCTGGAGAGGAGAAGTAACGACTACTCCCAACAACTACTTCATTTTAAAAAGCCAGTTCATGTTTCATAAGTATAATTCCTTTGTCTCTGTTTCGTGTCTTCATTGTTTCTTTGTCTGCCTATTTTTTTCACATGGAAGCTTGGGTAAGGAAAGTGGGAATGTAGGAGAGTGCAAAATGCTGATCATTCGTTTGTCAGCTGCGCAGTAAACTCAACCTGCTGCTAAATCAGCCTCTCTGAGTTATTTATTGTGTCTAAACTCTGCTGTTCATTCCTGCAACAACCCCACGAGTGTGTGATGCAGTGTTTGCACAGATTCTGGATCCAAGAAATAAAGACAAAGAAGGGAGAAGGGCCCCATCCCAGCTCCTCCTGCCATGCCTGGGAGTTGGTTGTTGCTGATACTGGAGGACTGTGACCACAAACAAGTGTTTTGGACAAAATCAGAACTAGTGTCAGTTGGAGGGGTCTTTTTCTCTTAGAATTTACTGCTTATAGCAGATCCTGAGGGTCTGAAGATCACTTTTCCTCTTTCTTTGTGTGGCCAAGCTAAGTTACCCCCTGCCTCTTTCCTTGCATGCACAGCAGGGCACTGCCCTTCAGGGAGCCTGAGTGGTCCTGTGCCTGTCTGGAGGCCAGAGAGGGTATGGTTTTGGGAGGGTTTGAGCAGGTGCCTTCTTGCAGCAGGCAAGGGAGGTGGTGAGGAAGGAGTTGTGGCTGCAGCTCTGGAAAAACCCTGCCCCTCTCTCCTGCCAGCACGAGGCTTCCCCAGGCTTCAAGGTGGGCATGAAGCTCGAAGCTGTGGACCGCATGAACCCTTCCCTGATCTGTGTTGCCACAGTGACTGACGTGGTGGACAATCGCTTTCTGGTGCACTTTGACAACTGGGATGATACTTACGACTACTGGTAAGTGCACAGAGGCTCCTGAGGGTCCAGTGGTGGGTAGACACCCACAGAGGGCCCTGCGTAAGAGCTTGGGTGTGTTTTGTAGGTGTGACCCCAGCAGTCCGTACATCCACCCAGTTGGATGGTGTCACGAGCATGGCAAGCCCCTCACACCTCCTCAAGGTGAGTCAGTGGTCAGTCAGGTGTGGCCTGGGAGTGCATCCCCTTGGGAACAGGCTTCCCAGAGTGGTATGGGGGTTCTGGGGGCACAAACCTTCTGTCAAGGCTCCTGTACATCTGTGTTCCAGATCAAAAAGGCCTTGCAAAGTGTGGGCCTTGCTGCCCTTGTAAAATCCTTGCTCACTTCTTTTACTTTGACTAACTAGAAAAGCATTCTGAGAATGACTCAGCTAAACTAGAGTTAAAAAACAAATGGCATAATTGTAAAACAATTATTAAAACCAATAAGTGTTCACACCATGAGGCTCCTAGTTGGTTTCACCTGATACGTGTTCCTATCGTAGTCTATAGTAGTTAGTTAAGCACATCTGTTATGCCTCACAAGGATGTCAACTCATGACAAACTAACAATTTTAAAACCCTAAATTTTTGCAATAAAGTGTCTTCACCATACCATTGTGAAAATCATGTGTTTAACGCCACACACCTGTTCAGGTGCAGCATGGTGCTTATGTTGGGCCAAGTCTCCACTCGGAGACACAAGGAGGACACATGCTGTCTGTGCACACCCAGCTGTTTCTGCTTCCTTGTATTGTGGGCTACATGGTCCATGAGAAAATAGCAGCACTTCTTGGCATCTCTCAGGTTCCTGTGTGCCTGGCACAGACTTGGTTGGCCCTTGAAGGCAGGGGAACATTCTGGGGTACTTTCTGCAGGTGTGTCTCACCTTCTGCATCTTCCACCTTCCAGATTATCCTGACCCTGACAACTTCACCTGGGAAAAGTATTTGAAGGAAACCGGAGCATCTGCTGTCCCAGCTTGGGCCTTTAAAGTGGTGAGTGCCACATCATCTGCTCCACCCCACCTGGGCAGGAATTTGGGTTTTCTTCATTGTCAGGTCTTTGCTTTAGTGACAAGTCCTGTGATGTTCTGTATTCTCCTGCCACAGGCCTGGGCTTTGGAACTACACTCAGAAGTCAGGGCTATCCTGGGCAAATAGTTCAAAACTGGGAAAAATGAGTACGACTGTCTCCTCAACTAGAAGGAGGTTGAGTGATGGGAAATAAGTTAGGTTTGCTTGATTAGTTTTTGTCTCCAACTGCACCACCAGCAGCTGTGTCCAGCCAAGTGTGGTTGCAATACAGATCCTCAAAATGTGTCTCTCAGAGACCTTCTGCCCTGGGACACATCTTGTTAAAGACAGCTCAGATGCAGGGAGCCTGTTCCCACTCTCTCCTGTTGCCACTGTGAGCTGGGATGGCTCTTCTGCAGCCAGGCCAGGGCTGGGAGCTGGGCTCGAGGAGGACACACTGCTGGGAAAGCTGCCAAGGTGGTGGGAGCCTGAAGCAGGGCCCTGCTGCCCCTGACTGGGCTCTTCCAGCGTCCGCCCCATGGTTTCCTGGTCAACATGAAGCTGGAGGCAGTGGACAGGAGGACTCCTTCCTTCATCCGAGTGGCCAGTGTGGAGGACGTGGAAGATCACAGAATAAAGGTGCGTGCTGGAACATCAGTGCTGAGCCTGTGTGCAGGCCCTGTGCTGGCTTGCTCCTGCCCTTCCCAGCTCACTGGGTGCGCTCTGTGGAAGCACAGTGTGCTGGGGTGGGCAGGTCCCAGTGCCTGGCTCCAGGAGTGGAGAGCCTTCAGCTGCCCTTCAGCTGCCCTTCAGCTCTATCCTGCTGCTGGCTTTCAACTCAGAGGGCTCCAGAGTTCTTCATAAAGGTGCCCTGGGATGTGAATAATGACCTCTCTATTTGCTTCCCCAGATCCATTTTGACGGCTGGAGCCACGTGTATGATTTCTGGATTGATGCAGATCATCCAGACATCCATCCCATGGGCTGGTGCACAAAAACTGGGCACCCATTGCAACCTCCTCTCAGTAAGTGCTGCACCTGTGTCAGTCCCTCCTCACAGGGCACAAGCATGCCAGACCCCACTGTCACTGCCACCTGCCCATGCACAGAAATGAGAGGGCAGGTGCTGGCTGAGGATGGGCAGGGAGGAAAGGCCATTCCATGAACTTGTCAGTTGGAAAAGTCCTACCTGTTTGGTGCAGGCAGAGAGCCCAGAACCCTGTCTCTGCCTGGGCTTGCAGCCATGACAACCTCTCTCCTGTTCCTCTCCTCCGGCTGTAGGGCCAAAGGAACCAGCCTCCTCTGCCCATGGAGGCTGCCCAAGCCTGGGCTGCAAGAGCATCCCTCACTCCAAGAGCTCCAAGTACAGCTTTCACCACAGGTGAGCTCCCCAACACAGCCCAGAGGGGCACAACTTCTTCCCTGCTGGGCCAGGCCAGCTCTTCATCTGCTCGTCCTCACCTGCCACCCCCACCAGCATCGAGCCCTCCTCTGAACCCACCCCAGACTGGCTCTGCCGCTGCTAGCCCAGGCCAGGCCCCGGGGCAGTACCAGGACCCCAGGTGGAGCAACCCCTGTGAGCCCCTCCTGTGCCTGTCCTGCAGCCCCAGAGCCCCTGCAGGTGCTCTGTGTGTCCACTTACCCGTGGGGACCTTTGGGCTACAGAGAGGACAGTGTGGATGCTGTTCACTGACACCAGCTGTGAGGACACTGCTCCCCCCATCCATTGTGGATGCCTTTCCGTGTCAGGCTTTGAGCTGGGAAGTCCCAAGAAGGAGCAGTGCATGGTCCCTGCTCAGGCAGTCACTTGAGGGACCTTTTCCAGGGGAAACCAGGCTGGATCTAGTGCCAACCCCAGCACTAGGCTGGTGTCAGGAGGAGCCAGTATGGTGGAGTATCCATGAGGATGGGGAGGGCAGGTCTGCCTCCCAGGGATTTGTCTGCTGGTCACACTCATGGCACTCACTTCCTGCTCGCTCTGAGGCTGGTCTGCATGTCTGTGGGGGCAAGGGAATATGGAGACTCTGTGAGCCCCAATGAGCTGCTCCATCAGCATGCTGGTGCCTTGCCCAGTTTTGCAGGGATTGCAGATTGCCAAGGTTTGTACCTGGAGGGACTGGTTGTGCCCTGCCCCTGCCCCCAGCAACCTGGCCCTGGGAATTTGGTTGACACATCTTTCCTCAGCCTTCCATGGCCAGGGCTATAGCTGCCCTTCTCAGGGGCAGAAGGGTGGCTCTGCTGGCTTGTCCCCCCATGCTGCTCAGAGCTGGACCCAACGCTTGTGTCCCCTCTGTTCTCTAGGAAGTGCCCCACGCCAGGCTGTGATGGGTCAGGCCATGTGACGGGGAGGTTCACAGCCCATTACTGCCTCTCAGGGTGCCCGCTGGCAGAGAAGAACCAGGGCAGGCTGAAGGCTGACCTGTCCGACACCGAGGCCTCCAGTCGCAAGAGAAGCCCGATGGGTTTCCCTCAGCGAAAGAAATCGCGGCACCACGGGAGGTAGGGGTGCGGCTGGCGAGCCCCGTGCTGGGAGGGCCCCTGAGCCGCCTCTGCCTGCCCTGGAAGGGGGGACTGAGCCACGGAGGCTCCTTAGCCTCGGCCCTGCCGGCTCTGCCAGGCGCCTCTCTCGCTTTTTCATCCCGTGGTTTCTGGCTTTGGCTGTCAACCCTTTGGGTCAGGGTCCAAGAGGTCCCTGCTCCCGCTGCCGAGGCATTGCTGTGGGCGCTGGGGAGGAGGGCCCTTGGGCCAGTCCCAGCCCAGCTGGACATCAGTCTTCCTGTCTCTTTAGAGGGAGACCTCCAAAGTACCGGAAGATCCAGCAGGAAGACTTCCAGAGTAAGTGCCATCCTCTGCCACGGTGTCATTGCAGGGCAAGGCTGGAGGGGCTGGGCAGGGTGGGGGTGCTGGGGCAGGTCTCCCTTGGCTCGCAAAGGTCTACCCCAGTGAGGGGCTTGTGGTCAACTGCCAGAGCTGACCACCAGTAAGGGACATCCCTGCCTTGTGCTCACAGAGCTTCCTCAGTTTGGCTCTCAGGTTATGGCTGGGAATCTTTGAGTGCTTTAGGGCATGGAATTAGGATCCTCTCTATGGCAGTGTATTTTCTGTGGTGCTTTGTCCTCTTCAGACAGGGAGAGTGTGAAGTTGTGCCCCAAAATTTCAGTGTGGTTGTGAAGTGCCAAATTATTGCTGCTGCACAGAAGCTGATGCTGGACAGTTGGCTTGGCATTTAGTTCTGGTGCCTGACAGAAGCAGATGCCTGATGTGTATTCCAGCCAGCATCCCTTTTACCATGGGCTATCCTGCCACCTACCCCACTGCTGGGGGTGAGTGGAAAATGAATGATTAAAGGTCTTGAGAACAAGGCAAAGCCAAGCTCATCTCAGCTTCTTTCCCCAGCATTCCAAATCCCACCAAACCGAACACTTGGATACACTGATACCTTGTTGATTCAAGGGACAGCCACTAGCTCTTGATACCTGGACTTATCAGACCATCTGCTGCCAGCCCTGGGCCCTGCCCTGAGCAGGGCTCTTCCTGAGGCTTGTAGGACACGATGGGATGGGATGTTCTCATCCTTTACCTCATATCACATCTTGCACTTTATCCCCAGCTATTTCTTCAGACAATATGCACCAGTCGCTCTTCATGTCTGCCCTGTCCGCCCACCCTGACCGCTCCCTGTCCCTGTGCTGGGAGCAGCACTGCAAGCTGCTGCCGGGCGTGGCTGGCATCACAGCAGCCACGGTGGCCAAGTGGACCATTGATGAGGTGAGGTGCTTTGGAAGGCTCCATGCTGGCTCCTGATGCACTGGTGTGGCTAGGAGTGCCCTGCCTGGCCGTGCAGCACCGTGGCACATGCACCAGGCACTTTGGTGGCCACTTCCCTGAGCTGGCGAGAAGGGGTCTGCTGGACATGTTGTCACCTTTGTTCACTTTCTTGGGCACCCATGGTGATCCCTCTTAAGGCCTGAGTAGATGGAGGAGTTCTGGCACCAACCCCAGCAGCCCCTGCCTGCTCTCAGGCACTGGCACAGGCTGCCCAGGGCAGTGGTGGACTCACCATCCCTGGAAGTGTTCAAAAGGTGTGTGGATGTGGCATCTGGGGACATGGCTTAGTGGTGGCCTTGACAGTGCTGCTCAGTGGTTGGCTTGGATGAGCTCAGAGGGCTCTGCCAACCTTAACAATCCCTTCATTTCCCCATTACCCCCCTGTGTGCCCCTCTGCTGCCCCAGCCCTCGGTGGGAATCCTCTTGCTGTGCTGGAGACACTTGCTGGAGATGGAGCTGCTGAAGCCTTTTCTGGGGGATGCCAATGCCTGTGCCTGGGGCCAGGGGTGGGCTCTGGCATGGGAGGGCAAAGCAACTGCAGCCTCTGCCCCAACAGCCCTGTGGCACCTTGCAGGGCTCAAAATGTGAGGATGTGGCCTCAGGACGCTCTCCAGTCAGAAACATTGCTCTGACTTGACATTTCTCTCTGTTTATTCCAAGGTGTTTAGCTTTGTTCAGACTCTGACGGGTTGCGAGGACCAAGCCAAGCTCTTCAAGGATGAGGTGAGAAGGGTTGGCATCTGAGAGCAGGTGGCCAAGGACAACTGTTTGTCACCAGGGCCAGGAGGAATTGGCCAGTGCCCTTCCTGCAGTGGCTTGCTGCTGGATGCTGGGGACACATCCAGCACCTGGCATTGGTCCCACCCTGCAGCCCCACTGCATGGGAGTGTGCTGCCATCTGGCTGTGCCCATACGGGGCAGGAGGGGAGCTGCTGACCCCCAAGGAGCTGTGCTGCCCTGTTCTCCCGGCATGGGGTACGGAGGGCCCCTCTGAGGGGATGCAGATGGGCGGCAGGAGGAGGATGGTGCTGCGGCCTAAAGCGAAGCTGCTTCCCCCTCACCCTTTCATCCTTCCCCCTTTGCCCCTCCCACCAGCACAACAGTTGGGTGACACTGCTGCCTGTCAGGGTCAGTGGTTTTGGACACTCTGTGGGCAGATGTGTGGGGGTGGCTCTGAAATCCGGGGCTGATCCTGGTCACACTGTGTACAGCCACTGTTGCAGCCTGTCCATGAATGTCCCCTGTGCTTTTAAGGGTGCTCAGGCAGGCAAAGCTGAACTGGGACAGTGTCCATGGATGCTGGTGCCTGGAGCAGGGCATGAACAGCTGCTTGCCCAGAGCAGCTTGTGCTGGCTCTGTGCTGTGCCCAGGGGACTGCAGCACAGAAACCCAACCTGGCTGCAGTGTGAGCTTCTGGGATGGCCCCTGGAAGGGTCTTTCCTCCTCTGCCCTGTTCCTGGGCACGCCAGGTGCCAGCTGGGGTTTCCCTGGGACAGTGGGGGACTGCTGTGGGTGGCCCCTGCCCTGCTCTCTGGGGTCACCTGTGGCTCCTGGCCAGCTCGTGCTGGTGCAGGCTGTCCCCAGGAATGCCAGCCCGGGTTTGCGGTGAGTGCCTTTGTCCCTGCTCTCCTCCCCAGATGATCGATGGCGAGGCGTTCCTCTTGCTGACGCAGGCTGACATAGTCAAGATTATGAGTGTCAAGCTGGGCCCAGCACTCAAGATCTACAATGCCATCCTCATGTTTAAGAATGCTGATGACACCTTAAAGTGACTTTTCTTGGCCCATCTGGGAGCCTCCCTCAGCACTGGTGCTGCCCAACTGTCTGGTCAGGACAG
Source organism: Lichenostomus cassidix (assembly GCF_008360975.1). Taxonomy (NCBI): domain Eukaryota; kingdom Metazoa; phylum Chordata; class Aves; order Passeriformes; family Meliphagidae; genus Lichenostomus; species Lichenostomus cassidix. The sequence continues at coordinate 13,104,531 of NC_139500.1, read as the reverse complement.
AGATTCCCCCAACCGACCGCAGCTTGTCACGTCCTGCTCATGTCCTGGATGCCACATCTCCGCTCTCCCACCAGTGCATCTCCCATCCTCTTCCCTCCATGCTGCCCTTCTGCAGCGCTGGGTACAGGCTGACCCCTGGTCTCAGGGGTGGCTGCAGGGAAGGAGGGTGGGTGTGGCACTGGCCCATCTTAGTTCTCCAGCTGCCCCTATGCCCTGCTGGGACTGCACCAGGCCAGGGGTGTTCAGGGCTGGGGGAGCACTGTGGAGGGTGTAACAGCTGGGGGCTGATACCACTGCTCAAGTCACCCAGATGGGAAGGGACTGACTGCTTGCTTCCATGCTCACACCTGCTGAAAGGCTGCTCTTGCCTTTGATCAGCAGCTGAGAATGATTTGGGGTTTCTCCCTCAGTGTGATCCTCTGAGGGTACTTGTGCTACCACTGTTTCCAAGGGACATTCTCAAGGAGCTTCTGCTCATTTTGCCTTTTTCTCTGAATTATTTTCACTTGTCCCCACAGGCATCCTTTTTTTAAGGCTAGTTGATGACTTTGCTTTGCCCCTGCACCACATTGCAAACCAGTGGCCACCTCTTGCCCCTTCAGGGAGCAGCTGTCCTGGCTGCTGCTCTGCCCATGACCAGCACCTGTGCTTTATTCCTCTTTCCTGGAATGCAGCAGCCCCAGGGCCCTACTGGGCCAGGGCTGGCTGGGCGCAGAACAGGCTCCATTTCTTCTTGTGCTTCAGACTGTTTTGTCCAGTACTTCTCTGGGAGGAAGGATGCTTGGATAGGTTGTTCCTCTTGCACCAATTGAAGAATCCTCTGCAAAGGAAGTTGGACCCTCTTTGGTCCATGTGTTAGGAGCAAGGCCCTCTCTAGAGGGAGACAGCTGCTAAGGACAAGAAGCATCCATTGCTCCAATAGACAGATCCACAGTCACTTCTGAAGGTGTTTCTGATTTGGCTGAGTCGATTCTGCCAAGCTGCCTTTTCCCCTCTTTTCGCCCTCACAAGGCACCCAGGTTTTGCTGTCTGAAGGGCAGGATCTTCTGCTCTTCCTGGATCACTTGCCTGCAGGGCTAAAAGAAATCCAGCATTTACCTGGTGTGTTTCAGTCCTTTTCAGAATGTAGCACATTTCCAACAGGGATGCAGGCACTTTGGGAATGGTCATATAACATTGTCCTTTGTAATGGAAGAGGGACTGAAGGGCTGCAGAGCCAGAAAAGCCAACATGCCTGGGGGTCCTGGCAGAGCCCCAGCAGCTTCTGATAGTCCCTGTGCCTCCTGGCAGCCCCCATGCTGCTCTCAGTGGTCCATCACCCTGGCGCGCCTGCTGTGGGAGCTGTTGCAGCAGGGAGTGGCCATGCAGTGCTGGAGGACAGCCACCTGCCCAGGGGCTCTCTGTAGGCTGCAGCAATGTGATCCCAGTCCCACGGCTGCTTCCTTTCCCATTCCCAACAATGACATAGCAGTATCAAAACAATTTCCCCCCTTTCCCAGTGCCCAAAGACAGGGATGCAGAGATGCGAGCAAGTGCACCAGCAATGCGTCTTGGAGCAGAGCTGCCTTGGGAGCCGCTGTCCCATCTGGGTCAACCTGTTTGAGGCTTCCCATGGAAATGTAGCATTTTGACTCTGTTATTGACTATTTGGGGTCACGTTTGACCTGCTCTTGATATGTCTGCCGCTTGCTCTTCACACAGGACTTGCAACTTGTCCATGTCTTTGTTTTGTCAATGCTTGGGTTTGATTTAGGCAGCTTTCCCTCTCCTTTCCTTTTTTATGTCCTTGTGTCTCTTCAAGCACTGCAGCATGGCTAGCTGTGGAGAGAGGGAGTGGGAAGGAACAGCTGTGTCCCTGAGTCCCAGGGTCACTCCCCCACCCTTGATCTGCAGGGAATGGTGTGGGAGTTGGTCTCTTCAGCTGATGGAGAGTGTCTTTCTGGGCCACTGTGTGCTGGGGTAGAAGAAAAGGAGCTCTGGTACCCTCAGCCCAGGCTGTGAATGGTGCTGAGACCTTTCCAGGTGTAATCTGGAATGAAAAGGCTCCCTCACACTGGACACAGCCCTTGAGCTTGCAAGGACTGATCTTAGGAAAGCATCCTTCCTCATCTGTGGTATTCCCATGTGTGAAGTTGTTCCTCCTGTTGGGAAAGGAACCGAGCACTGTCCCAGGGTGCTGGGAGAGGAGCTGCTACCCAGGCACCAGATCTGAAACTACAGTGAAGGATGGAGAGCCTTGTGTCTCACAGGGCTGCCAGGGAGAGCAGAGGTGCTCAGAAGATCCTGCTGAAGGGGAAGAGGAGCCACGAGTCAAGCCCAGGCTGCCCCCAGGGCTGCATACAACCAGCACCACCAGCTCTTGCTCTGCTGTCAGGTGTAACCAAACTGTGCTCTGCCTGGGCACCAGCAACACAGGCAGAGGTGCATCCCACACTGCCAATAACGGCACCGCCTGCCCTGGGCTCTCCTCACCTCCCTCTCAGAGAGCAGACATGACCTCTCAGAGAGCTCCTGCCAGGGTGTTGCCCCTCACCTGGGGGGTCTTGGCAGCTGAGCTCTGTGCCGGGAGCAGAGGTCAGGAACACCAGTCCCACTGGAAGGGTGATGGGACTTGGGAGGCTCTGTGTCACACACCTGCTGAATTGAGCATTGCTTCCTCAGCCTCTTGGGCTGATGTAGCTGCTGGGATACAAAGCTGCTGGATTTGTCTGGGTGAGGGAGTTACAGGGTTTGTAGGTGGTCAAGGGCTATTTACTGTTAAAACTTGTAACCTTCTGTGTCCGTCAAAACCAAACCCAAAGCATTGTGTACGTGTGGATGGGTGATTATGGGAGTACCACATCACCATTCTCCGGCTGTTGGTGTGTTGCTGTTTTAGGGTGCGGGTCTCTGGTGCTGTGGAGGCGACAGATGCCCATCCCAGGGTCTCAGGTGATGGGTTCTCCATGAGCAGTTGTCCCTGGTCCCAGCAGGGAGGCCAGGATAAAGCAGGTTTGCTGCACCCCTGGCCTTGGCAGGTTCTCCATCCCCACAGAGCATTGAGTGGGAGTCCCCCCTCAGGGACCATCAAGGACAGCTGTGACCAAGGTAGAAGCACCCAAAGTTTTCTGTCCTTCCCCTGTTGCCTGACCAGATTCCTCACAGGGACGTTCACTGCCGTGTCACTAAGAAGCCAGAGAGGACAGTGGGGCTGGGTCTGACCCGCAGCTTCCCCTCTGGGGACTTTCTGGGAGATGTGACTGCAGTCAGAATTTCTAAGTCAATGAAGAATTCTTCAAGTCAAATGTTTTTCTGTGTGGAGGTCCCCAAGTCTCTGTTTCTGCCATTCCTCCCCCTGCAGCTGGTGTTGGCAGGGCTTAGCTGGAGCCATGGGAGAGGTCTCACCACATGCTCCAGCCTCAGCTATGGGGTAACTTTGGGAGTCTGGTCTGCAGCCAACTCTGGGTGCATGGGAGCAGTTGGAGCCTCTTGGGAAAGTGTTTCCTCCTCCTCGTGGAAATGGGCAGCACTGGGACAGTGCGAGCCAAGGTCTGTTTCCATGAGAGCAGCCAGCCTGGAGCTGAGCGGGAAGGGCAGCTGTGCCTGCCCCACCAGAGTGTAGCCGCCTGCCCTCACCTTCCTCTGCTGCTTTCCGTGGCGATCACAAGCACTTTCAGAAAAGAAAAGCACCCTCCATTTGGTCCTGGGAGGGCTTAGGGCAGCTGCTGCCTGCAGGGGCACATCTGGGTCCGTGAGTGCAATGAGGGTGTTGGAGAAGGGAGTCTGGAGAGGGGTGTGACTTGGCTGCTCATGTTCCTCACTCCTCATCCTCTGGGAGAGCTCCTTGGTGCAGAGAGGGAAAGACAGGAGGGCTGCAGCCTGGCTCCCTTCCCCCAGCCCAGTGCTTTCCTCTGGGTTGTGAGGCTTGCTCATTCCTGGAGGGGGGAATGGGGACCATATTGTGGAGGGAGTGTGATTATGATAACAAAAGCTTTTTTGCACTTTCATTCATTTTGCACTCTTTCTTAATTTCTTTTTTTCTGTATTTTTGATATTGGCGCCTCCTCTCTGTGTTTTCATAATGAAAATTCTTCTGTTGTAGCCAGTGCAGCTATTCTGGAACTGTGTGTCTTGAACGTACAGAGATTTAAAGGCCCTATATATATAAATTTATTACGGTACAAAAGTAAATTTATATATATAGATGATGGTGTGATGTGTTTTGTCAGTGTTTTAAAATAATAAACGAATGTGAGCAACAGAGGCCTGTGAAGCAGGAGTGGTCACTGCATGGCTGGAGCAGTCATTGCTATGGGGCAGTGGGAACCATCACTGCAGTGGGGTAGCAGGAGTGGTCACTGCATAGTGGGAGAAGCCAGTGGAGTGGTCAGTGTGCAGCAGGAGCAATCACCTCATGGGAGAGGGCACCACATGGCTGGAGTGGTTGCTGCGTGGCAGGAGTGCTCAGCAAAGTGGTCGGTTGACTGTGTCACCGAATCTGCTGGAAAAAGTACAAAAACTCTCCAACAACATTTTAATGTTAGAGAGTCAAGGCATTACTTTATTATCTGGCCAGGATGTTTTTCTGGCCAGGATGTACCACAGAAATCATCTCATCTACACATAGCCCGGGTGTGCAGAGAGAATCATTCAATGATACACAGCTTTTACTCGATTTTTCAGATATTTTATACAGTAAAAATACATAGGAAAGCATTGGGTCAGTGTTCACTGGTCTAAAGTTGAGCAAACTTTTAGTATTCAGTTTTCTATTTGATCCGAATTTCTTCGCCTCTGATGCTAATTAGATTCTTCATTCTTCAGTTTTTCCTATCAGTCTTTTTTCCGGGCTAGGACGTCTTCAGCCCTGCTGGAGGTGGTCTGGGGTAGCTGTTTGTGATATCCATCATATCTTGTTGATAACTACAAGGTCCTGGCGAATGTTCTGTTAATAGTCTTTATCTTTTCGATTATCTTCGGGGTCACTCCCAGTCTGTTGGTATGCTGAGTTCACCAGACCTCATGTGGTGGAGCAATGCCCTGGAAGAAACTTAAAATTCGTTTTCCCAGGGTAAAGACAAACAAAACCTTCGACTAAAGTTTTACAAAATTTTTAACCTGATATATTTTCCAACAACTGGTCTGTCCAGCGGTCACTGCACGGCCACAGCAATCAGTGGAGTGGTCAGTGCAGTGGTCACTGTGCAGCAGTCACTGCGTTTCTGAGAGCTTAGTGCAGTAGTCAGTGCAGCGGTCAGAGCAGTGGTCATTGCACGCGGCAGGAGCGGTCAGTGCAGCGGTCAGTGCGCGGCGCGGGGGAGAAGGTCCCGCCCCTCTGCGTGTTCCTGTGGGTTCCACTGCCCGCCCGCCCCGCGAGACCCCCGAGGCAGCCGGGACATGGACAGGGACCGGGACAGGGACTGGGAGAGAGACAGAGACAGAGACCGGGACAGGGTATGGACCGAGACTGGGACGGGGACAGGGTGTGGACCGAGACTGGGACGGGGACAGGGACCACGACAGGGAAGGAACCGCGACCGGGACAGGAACCGCGACGGGAACTAGAACAGGAACCGGCACAGGGACCGCGACGGGGACGGTTTATTTATCCGAGCGAGGCGCTGGAGGGGCATAACCGCGGTGGTCCCGCAGTGGTGCCCGGCAGGACAGCACTGCCTGCGGGGAGCGGGCAGCCCCTCCAGCCCCGGCAGCAGCGGCTCCCCGCAGCCTCTGCCGTGATGAGCCCCAGCAGGAGCAGAAGCCCGGCTCCCAGCGCCAGGCGCACGGTGTTGCACAGCGTGTAATCTGCAGGGGACAGAAAGGGCAGTCACTGGGAAGGAACCCCTGGAAATCCCAGGCCAACGGAGTCCTCCCGTGGGGGCAGCAGGGGATCCGCGGGGACATACAGGGCAAGGGGACACCCCAGGGAGGTCCTGGGCTAAAGAGACACAAAGGGAAGTTCAAAGGGAGCCACAAGGGAGCCCCCAGCTGCACCTCCCACATCCCTGTCCCCTGGGACACCCCCTAATCACAGCCTCTCATCTATGACCCCACCCACTGGCACCAAAGATGGGAGGGAGGAACGGAACAGGGAGCTGGCCCTCAGATGCCACTGCCAGCCAGAGGGTTACACTGAGCTGTGACAAGACATATGACTGTCCCTGGGGGCTGGGAGGTGCAGGGAGAGGTGTTCTCTAGCTCTTGCCCCCATCTGTCAACCCAGCAATCCTGTGTCTATAGGGTCTGTAGGTCATCTGTAAGGTCTTTGAGGAGTTGGCCACGTTCAAACACAGCTGAAGGAAGCTTGGACCCCTCTTACAGCTGCTTTCCTGCCCTAAATCCTCTTTTTTAGTTCCCACAGGATGTGTCAGATTGCAGGGAGGAAGAGTAGAGCAGGATGTGGCTGGGGGGTGTCTCACCTCTCACCACCAAGTCCAATGCCTTGCTGACAGCAGACCATTCTCTCGAAGCATTCAGAGTGTAGCACTGGCAGCTGTAGCGGCCGCTGTCACCTTCCTGCACGTGGGAGAGGTTGTAGTCGCCTTGTTCCCGTGAGAACAGTTGGGCTCGGTCCTGGCCCTCCAGGTACAGGTAACAGCCGCTGCTGGGGTGTGTGGTGGTGCAGCGGAACGTCACATCAGCTCCCGCTGTCACCTTGAGCCCAGGCAGGACAGAGAGGTCAGGTCTGGGCAGACGGAGCTCTGTGGGGAGTGAAAAGGCATAGAGGGTTTTGCCATGGTGCCAGGAGCACCAGGATCTCTGTGAAGCCACCAACTGGCTCAGGCAGAGATGAAGATGGTCCCAACCTCTCCAAGCCAGGGAAGAGGAGGAAAAACCCTGCCCATCATGGAAATGGCCACTGGCATCCTAGTGTGCCCTGGGGCATGTGACCCCAGAGAGGGGAAACAGCACATCCCTCACCTTTCACAAAGACTTCCAGTTCATCACTGCGAGCCAGTACAGTGCCTCCTTCCAGGTAATGACAAGTGTAGGTACCACTGTCCTTGTAGGTGGCATTAGAGATGGAGAACTCGGCCCTGCTGCCACTCTGCTCCAGGGTACGGAGCTGCAGGCCACCCTTGTACAGCACGAAGTTCCCATAGCCACGCTGGCAAGTGCAGCAGATGGTGGTGGAGCCTCCTGGTGGGATCACCCCAGGTGGCTTCAGGAAGATGGAGATTGTGGGGGCACCTGCACAGGGAGAGAGATGCTACCAGACAGACAGGGAGCGCCCAGCCGCTGCCCTGCTGTGACCCTGGGGCTGCCTCCAGGCCCCATATCTACACAAGGGTGAGTTTTGTTCCAGGGCGCTGTAGAAGAGCCCTGGGAGACAGGTGGGGCCCAGAAATATGTCCAAACTCCCCATCTACCTCCTCAAGATACTCACTCGGTTTAGCCTTGCTCTGTGCCAGCAGCCAAGCGCCTGCAAGAGAAGCAGCTGTGTAATACCTCTGTGGAGTGTCTGGACACCTCGTGTCACCCTCTGGGAATCCCCACCGCCTCTGGCACTCACCCAAGGCCAGCACATGGGTCACAGGCAGCATCATGTCCCTCTTGGCTCCCTCTGTGCTCGGCTCAAGCAGGGCTTCTTCAGAGGAAGGCTTTGGCCAGAGGCACTGAGCAGCTGGGTGGCTTCTTGTGCCTCCTGATACGACCTCCTTGCCACAAGCCACCTTCTGTCCCACAGCTTGGGTTTCTGCAGCACAGCTGCAGGGCTGGGATGGTTGAACTGGAACGATAATGTCCCAGTCACATGCCCAGGGCTGGACCCCGTGACGACTTAGATTTTAGGATCCTACAGACCTTGGGGGAAAAGCTATCAGGACTTTTTGTTTCTCTTTCTTCCTTCCGGTCACTTGATGGGGTAATGGCTTCCTCTCTGCCTTATGAAATAGGGGGTTGTTTTGCAACCACAAACCCACTAGTTTGGTGGCTCAACAAAATGGAATAGGAAGGAAGGAACTTAATTTTTGGCCTTCTCAGGAGCAGATTTGTCTTCCTGGCCTATAGTGTCTATTATTGCAGGAGGGACAGCAATACCTCCTACCTGTGGGTCTGGATGCACCCCACAGATTTGGTCCCACTCCTCATCTATCCAGGTGCCCCCAGTCCCACACTGGAGCAACCAATGGTTCTTACTCCAAACAGCTGCTCCCTTCCACCCCACACTGGAGCCAGGTGCACCTCAGCTGCACCTTCTCTGGGCTGGCCAGTGATGTAGACAGAGCTCCCTTTGGCAAGAACAAAGAGTAATTAAACAGGGGAAGTCACTTGCACCTCTGGATGTGGGAGAAGGAAACAGATGGATTGTGGCTCTGGGGCTGTGTGGGACACGTGGCAGCTTTTCCAGGGGTTCTGCCCTGAAGGCAGCAGCTTTTGTAGCTCCCTGCCCTCCCGTGAGCTGCAGGCCGCACGTCCTGTTCCCTCTGTGTCTGCAACCTCTGCCACAGCAAGAAAAACAGGGAAGGCTCAGGGCTGGGTAGGTGGGGTTTATATGGGAAAAAGGCAAAGCTGGATTTGTCCATGACCCCTGTGGTCCCTTCTAGAGCCTTTTCTATCATTTTCCTTCTTACCCCTTCAGCCCTTTTGGTCTTCCTTGGAGATATTACAGGCAAGGAGAAGTTTTGCCAACAGGATGCCCTACTGCCTCCTCCTGGTTCTGGGCACTTCTGGCCCTGTCTCCTGTCTAACCCCACATTGCCTCTCCCAGCCTCAACTGATTCTTGACATTTCCTTGGAAAGCCTCCTTTCAGGCCCATTTGTCTCCACAGCCCTCACTGGCCACACCAAAGTGCTCTGGGCTCACCAGTGCCCAGTGGAAAACAAGCCCTGGCCACGCTGTGGCCCTGGCCTGGCTCACACCATCCAGGATGATGTTCATGGCATTGCCGTGGGCCCATCCATGGGCACATTGGAATCCTTGCACCCCTCCCCAGAGCCTTTTCTCACCTTCCTCAGCCTGAGACTGACCTCTGGGTGCACATCCAGGGCATGGGACCATGGAAAGAGCTTTTCCCCCTCCACCACCATTGTTAGGAGTTGCCTGATCCAGCAGCCTGTGAGAGAGGAGGCTGCCATAGCTCCAAGCTCCCAGGTCCAAGCAGTTTTGGAGCTGACAGAGGGCATGTGGGGTCACACATTGACACAGCCAGTCCCATGGGGCACACAGGGCCTCCCCCAAACAGCACCAAGAGGATGTGCCCCTTATTGTAGCCCTGCAGGCACATTTGAGCTTAGATATCAAAAGTTTCAATGGACAATGTACTGTCAGGGTCCTACCACCTTAAACGGTTCTACAAGGGGTATGGAAAGATGTGGCTGGAGACAATTCCTCATACCCACTTAAACAGCCCCAAAGAACTACACTATGGGCTGGGCTTCATCCCCAGCTACAGCTACATCTCCCTCTACTGCCCAAAGGTGGCTCCTCAGTGACTGCATTGCCTACAAGACAAGGCTGCTGCACACCTTATCTCATCAGCAAGTAAAATGTCACCCTCTGTCAGGAATCAATATCCCCAGCATTTCTGATTCCAGCCAGCTTAACCCTTTCTAACACTGGACATTCTCACCTTAAAATCACAGAATATACTGACTTGGAAGGGACCCATCATGATCATCAAATCCAACTCTGGGCTACAGTACAAATATGTGAAACAGCAGATTCTTCTCTTTTTTGGCCCTGAAGGAAGTCATTCATATTCCCCTTTCAGTCATCTACGTTCCCCTGTTTAATTCTGCAGCCTCAGGTCACTGGCTAGAGCTGTAGTACGTCCATACTAGAAAAAAACGGGAAGGATAAAGAAATACAAGCCGTTTCCAAACCATGCAAATATCACAAGCAACCGTCCCTGCTGCCAAAATCCATCAACTGCTGCAGTGCTCCCAGTCAGCAAAGCAGACTCCAGCAATGATCTTCTACCTGCTCATTGGTGGCACCATCGTATTCGTAACACCTGAGTCTATGTCTCCCAATAGGCCTGCAGACCTTGGCTGTCACTTCCCACCTGGATTTTCCTTGGCTGTTGGTGGAGATGTCAATCACAAACTCTAAACACATGCAGACGCAGCTTCAGACGAGCTAAGACGAAACAAACTCTTCCTTTACCTGCCCATTCACACAGCTGAGCATGCAGCCGTGTCCTCCAATGTTGAGGCCAGAGAGCAGCCAGTACCAGTCTGAAGCAGACTTCCAGGAAAGGTGGCTTTAAGAAATGTTAGGGCAAACTCCACATTGTTCTAGACCTGCTTCTGCTGAAGAGAAGCAGCAAACTCAGGCTCCCGAGGCAAGCAGCATCAACCCCCAGCTCGCTGAAGTGCGCCCAAAATTTGATACGGTGCAACGTTGACCATAAGTTGTGGCACAGATGTTTTTAGATTTTAACCATTAAGCTAAGCCACAAATGATTTTTCACCTGTCACACAAATTTTAGAATTTTGGCAAAAAGCCAAAAACGTGGAAAATAATGCTGTTCAAGAAGACAAACAAGAAGAAATCCCTAAGATTAAGGTTTAAAAATATTTTATGTAAATTATATTTTTATCTTTTTTTTTAGGTAATTTTCCACACTTTAAATTATGAATTAACTAAAATACTGTGATAAAAGCATTGTCTTGAATTATAAAACTGGCAAATATTCTTCCTGAAAATATCAACAGGAAAACATTTTTTTCCATCCGAATTGTTTCATATTAGTTCAGAAATAATAAGAACTGACTACAAGCAGGTTTTATTGTTGTTTTTTTTTTAATGAACCTTTGCATTTTCCAAAAGGGAAAGGAAACAATTAAAATTATAATGTCAGACTTGCTTTGGGTTCTACGTCCTTTTCTTATGGTCTGCCTATCTTTGTCTTTCATTTTCAGTTTCAATTTTTCAAATTTTGCCTTAATTTTGAGAGCCAAGACGCTACAGAATAAGTGTCTGATTAGATCACTCCCTCTCTGTCCCTTGTGAAAAACGAGGTACACTCTCCTGTCAGGATTAAAAGGTTTAATAAAAGACAATAGGGGACAGATAAAAGCAAAAGGTCAGCGCTGGGTGCTTTGGCATTCAGCAAAAAAAGCACCCCTGGAATGGCCAGAGACACCCTTTACATACCCTTCAGCCTAATGCATATTCATAAACAGTTAAACATATTCATATTTTTCTCCAAACTATTTTGCATGTTCTGGGAACTGATCCGCCTCCTCAGAGCATGCGCAGTCGTCTTTCATTGATTCTGTTATCACTCCCAGGTTGTGGTTCCTGCAGCGACAGGAGCTGATAGTTGGAATGTCAGAGGCAGGGTCCGGCCGTGGGATGTTATTCAGTTCAAGCAGACAGTTCAAGCATTCTAATAAAACTATAACAGCTATTTTACTACTATTAAACTCAGCTAGTACTAGGAAAAAAGACGTTAGTCATCATTACACAGCAATTTTTCACAGCAAGGCTACCTCTGTAAGAAAAGAATTAACATAATACACATAGTATCCATTGTAATATTTGCGAAAAGCCAACATTATGACATATTTATCACACCCTCATCTCCAAACACCGGTGTTTGTCCTGGCTGTGCTACATCTAGAGAGAACTACAAGGAAGACTTTGCTCCAGACATGAAAAAGTGCTCCAAAGAGACCAGCAGGTGCCTCAGCTTACTCTGTCTGCCTCTCAACCCAGCACATGAGAAAAAGCAGAGAAGGGTTAGTTCTATTGCACCTGTCAAGGGAAGGACTCATTTTACATGCCTTCTGTCATGGTTTAATCCCAGATGACAACTCAGCGCCACACACAATCTCGGGTGGGATGGTGGAGAGGATCAAAGGGTAAAAGTGAAAAAACCCCTTGTGGTTTGGGATAAAGTTGTTTAATAAGGGAAACAAAAGCTGCGCATGCAAGCAAAGCAAACCAAGGGATTCATTCTCCACTTTCCACAGGCAGGTTCAGCCACCTCTGGGACAACCTGGCTCCATCATGGTAACAGGGACTTGAGAAGACAAATGCCATCACTCCAAACATCCCCCTTCTCCCTTCTCCAGCTTTCCCTGTGAGCACAATGCCATCCTCTGGCACAGCAGCAGCCACATATCCCCCTGTCCCCTGGCTGGCCAGTGGTCCTGGCACCACTGCAGGACCCATCCCCATCCCTGCAGAGGGGGACCATGGAGCAGAGGCACATGTCTGTCTGCAGTCTCTCCACAGCTCTGAGGGTCAGAGGGATGAGGATCTTGCAGGACTGTGAATCAGCCTGGAGAGTGGGTGAAGCCGTGGAGCACTGACCTGCACACCATTGCAATCAGGAGCAAGAAGGAAGGAAGAAAGGGTGACAGAAGGAAGAGGTGAGGAGACTTCCCTGCAGAGGTGTCTACTGCATCCCCTGAAATTTGTCCTACATTTGCGCCAGTCAATAAAAAGGTTCCTTCTTCACACATTCCAAGTGGTCTCTTGTCTTTGTGGTCTTCTTGCCTGCAGTCTGCAGTCCAAGTAGCCTCAATGAGGTGTCCTTGTGATGTCCTGTGGTCTGCACATGGTCTGTAACACTCCATGGGGCCAAAATTTGTCTTACGTGATCTATACAGTGTAAATGATTTCCATATGGTCCCATGATCCATTTGATACTGATGCCTATATAACTTGGGTCAGAGTTACAAGGTGCTTATATAGCTTTAGTTATAAGATATCAACATAACCTGAATTATAACTTTTCTATATCAATATAACCTGAATCATAGCCTTTATATACCTATATAACCTGAATCATAACTTTCTATATCTGTATAATCTGAATTATAGCTTCCTATACCTATATGGTCTGAATTATAACTTTTTATACTAATATAACTTCAGTTATAACTTTCTATACAATGTAATGGCTATTTTATGGTTAACTAGTTGCTCAATGCTAAATAGACAAAAAACATCATCAGGTGGATAGCTTCAAAGGTGGACAAGTATAGCGCTAATGAGAAATTGGCAAATGTAAAGCAAATTAGCCACAGAATACAAAATTTAAACCAGTTAGAACCAGAGGGACCAAGGAACACCATAACTGCACATGCTCCAAAGACAAAGGTGAAAAGTTCAGATGCGAGGAAGATCTTGGGCATTCATCAAGAGAAGACCCCTATGACAACCAAACTGGGGAGGCGCAAGCGCAGTGCAAAAGAGCTATTTATAACCATGAAACTATGTTATGTAAATTAGTTCCAGGGTGTATATAATAATGTTATAGTGACATAGTAATACTAAGTGGAATTTACTGTATGAATAAACCACAACACTTGACAAAGGTGGGTGAGCTAGGTGGAGAGATCCCCCTCACCTCCAGCGGTGCAAGAAACAAATATCTGCTCTGTAGACACTGGTCTGTGGGTTTGTGAAAAACAAGGTTCACTCTCCTGTTAGGATTAAAAGGTTTAATAAAAGACAATAGGGGACAGATAAAAGCAAAAGGTCAGTGCTGGGTGCTTTGGCATTCAGCCAAAAAAGCACACCTGGTATGGACAGAGACACCCTTTACATACCCTTCAGCCTAATGCATATTCATAAACAGTTAAACATATTTTTTTTGTTCTCCAAACTATTTTGCATGTTCTGGGAACTGATCTGCCTCCTCAGAGCATGCACAGTTGTCTTTCATTGATTCTGTTATCACTCCCAGGTTGTGGTTCCTGCAGCGACAGGAGCTGATAGTTGGAATGTCAGAGGCAGGGTCCGTCCATGGGATGTTATTCAGTTCAAGCAGACAGTTCAAGCATTCTAATAAAACTATAACAGCTATTTTACTACTATTAAACTCAGCTAGTACTAGAAAGAAAGACTTTAGTCATCATTACACAGCAATTTTTCACAGCAAGGCTACCTCTGTAAGAAAAGAATTGAAACAATACACATAGTATCCATTGTAATATTTGCGAAAAGCCAACATTATGACATATTTATCACAGGTTGTTATTTCCAACCTATCTTTTAGGGCATCAATACAGCCCCTTCATCCAGGACAGTTCAGATGTTTCTGCAGGCCAGTCTTAGGCAGGAGACCAGGCCCTGATGGCCCTGGGCCAATAGCAGTATCCTCACATATTCCCATACCACATCCCTGTAGCTGTTATCCTCATGTATTCCCACACTCCATCCCTTGTAGCTGTTATCCCCACATATTCCCAGACCACATCCCTGTAGCCATATCCCCATATATTCCTATACCACATCCATGTAGCTGTGTCCCCATGTATTATCATACCCTATCCATACATCCACATTCCCATGTCCCTGCCCCATACCCAACTGTACCCTCCTTCCATCCCCTTTCATGTCTCCTTGCTCCTCCCCCGCTGCTATTTTTTGTATTAAAAAACAGCATTTCCCTGCCTCTGTGTGTGTAACGGGGAATCGAAACTGTTGGCCGGGAGGCGGGACCAGCGCCGCGGAGCACAGCAGGATCAGAGCACCGAGCATCGGCACCGCACAGCGGCTCCAGGCAGCATCGGCACCGCACAGCGGCTCCAGGCAGCATCGGCACCGCACAGCGACCGCGGGCAGCAGCGGCTCCGGGCAGCAGCGGCTCCGGGCAGCAGCGGCTCTGGGCAGCAGGCAGGGCTCTCCCCGCAGTGTCCATCATGGACCTCAAGCAGCCGACGATGTGAGTGGGTCTGGGGGTGTCACTGGTGGTTTGTGGGGCAACATGCGGCATGACTGGAGCATTCTGGGGGTCACGGGGGGCTGTTGGTGGGGTGGGGGGCTCAAGGGGTGGTGGAGAGAGCTGAAGGGTGACTGAGGGAGGTGGAGATGGCAGCAGTCAGGGCTCGCAGGGAAGGAGTTGCTGGATGTCTTGGTTTTGACTGGGAGAGAGAGAATTTTCTCCACAGAAACTGGTCCAGCGCTGTGTTTGGGATTCAGAGAACAATGCTCGTAATGCACTGCAACTCAGTCGTGCTCACTCCAAATCAAGGACTTTTCAGTGTCTCGTGCTCTGCCAGCGAGGGAGAGCATGGCCAGGAGAGCTGACCCAAACTGGACAGAGCGATATTTCAGACCACAGAACCTCCTGCCCAGTGTAGAAAGTGGGAGGGGTCTGGCCAGGAGCCACCAATCGCTACTGCGGACAGGCTGGGCATTGGTCAGTGGGTGATGAGTGACTATCAGGCATTGATTTCACTTGGGCTTTATTCCGTTCTCTCTCTTTTTCATTGGTCAAAGTAGAAGTAGTAGCAGCAGTATAGTATCAATATATTTAGTTTTGTTTCAGTTATTTAACTATTCTCATCTCCACTCACTGGTTTTACCTATTCCCGATTCTCCTCCCCAGTCCCACTGGAGCAGTGAGCCATGTGGGAGTTCCCAGCTGGGGTTAAACCACAACAGTCCTTCTTGGTGCCCAGCAAGGGGAAAAAATGGTTGACATAACAAGAGTTCTGAGCAGAGTGTTAAAGTTGCTGTAAACACTTACTGTATTAGTTTAACAGTTGCGGATCAAAGTTTTGTTTGCGCTCAGAGTTCCTGCACGGGTGGGTTTTATAAAACCCTTCCTGGTGTGTGTGTTCCCGTTGGAATGTTCATCCTCCCTGGCTCTGGGCTAAGGTTATCATTCTGTTGTGGTTGGTAACACTGGGCTGTGGAACGAGACAACAGCTGCAGCTGAATCCAATCGGCTGTGCTCAGCATCACTGTACCCGCTGGACTTCAGGAGCCATCCAGTGGGAACTGTCAATAATTACACCTTTAGGCTTTTCTGCGAGAGCCAAGCCATGACTCAAATATTCCAGTGTGGCCTTGCCTCTTGTCTTGCCCTGACTTTTGCCTTGCCTTGCCTTGCCCTCCCTTTCCCACTCTGTGCCTACCTAAACCCCCAGGACAAGTCCAAGAGGACAGACAGTTTAACCCCTGCCCGCAGCTCAGTCCCACAAAGCCACTTGCTGTTCCCAGTAGGAGAGAATCAAAAAGAAAAGGTAAAGCCCCTGAGCTGACACAATAATAGTTTCATAATAAACAAAACTAAATATATTGATATTATTGCAACTATTAATAGTAATGAAAAAGAGAGAGAACGGAATAAAAACCAAGAGAAACCGGCAGTTCCCAACAGTCACTCATCACCCACTGACCAATGCCCAGCCCGTCCCCCAGTAGCAATTGGTGGCTCCTGTCCAGACCCCTCCCACTTTCTACACTGGGCAGGAGGTTCTGTGGTCTGGAATATCGCTCTGGCCAGTTTGGGTCAGCTCTCCTGGCCATGCTCTCCCTCTCTGGCAGAGCACAGGACACTGAAAAGTCCTTGATTTGGAGTGAGCACGACTGGGCTCCAACTCAAACATCAGTGTGGTACCAACACTGTTCTCATGCTAAATCCTGAACATGGTGCTGGACATGCTTCTGGGAAAAAAATTAACTCTATCCCAGCCAAAACCAGGGCACTGGAGCATCCCAGGAAGAGATGGGGGCCCTGGGGAAGTGTGGTTGTTGTCCTTGGGGATGGTTGTTTCAGTGGGTCTGGGAGGAGATGGAGTCCTTGACCCCTTCTAAGGAAAGGAACATCCTGCAGGATCCAAGGAGGACATGGGGGTCTGGGTTACGCAGCCTCCTCCACACCCCCTCTCCTTCTCTCCACTTTACAGGGAGACCTTCTGCCAGCGGGTGCCCACCTTCCTGGACTACCTGCACAGCATCCTGCAGAAGTACCCAGATGGGGGGCAGATCCTCAAGGTGAGATGCCCCAGAAACCCACTCGTCTGGGATCTCCTGCCCAGCAGAGCAGAGTGACCATAGGCAGGACCTTGGTGCCCAGCTGGGAGAGAGGGTCAGGGCTCTTCTCAGGGTCTGGGGGGGGCCCAGGTGACCGGGCATCAATCCCTAATTGCAGGAGCTGGTGCAGAACGCAGATGATGCTGGTGCTAACGAGGTCGTGTTTGTGTCTGATGAGCGGGAATTTGACATCACCAGAGGGGGACTGGAGGGTACCCAGGGTGAGAGGCATTGTGGGCACTGGGAGAGACTGGCACTGGGGTGGCACTGGCTGGTGCTGGGAGGGACTGGGGGAACTGGAACTGGTGAGGGGTTCTTGGGTGTGCCAGGGGCTCTGAGGGTACTGGGAGGACTCGGTGGGGTTCTTGCGGGACTGGAGCTTGTGGGAACACTGAGCGTGTGTGACAATTCCCCCTCCATGTCCCCATTCTCCCCTAACCCATGGATGGTGCTGACTGCCAGGCCCAGCTCTCCTGGCCTACAATGACGCTGTGATGTCGCCCCGGGACTGGGCAGGGATTCAGAGCCCAGGGAAGTCACACAAGCGGGAGGATCCCCACACTGTGGGGCGCTTTGGCTTGGGCTTCACCTCTGTCTACCACCTCACCGGTGAGTGGCACTGCGAGTCTCAGCTGGGACTGAACTGGGGACATGGGTTTTACTGGGAGCACTGAACTACAGGTGCTGGGGAGAACTGGGGGGTGCTGGGCGTGTGCAGAATGGAGGGCTGTGTCCAAAGTGAGGAAACCTGAAGCACCAGGAGGCTGGGGGGAGGCTGGCTGGCAGTGGAGGGCAGGGCTAGGGGGACAAACTGAGGGAGAACTGGTGAATTGGGGTTAAGCTTTGCATCACGGGAGGCTCTGTGGGGATGAACTTGAGGCTAGTGGGTGGGGATTTGGGGCACTGATGGGTTGGGATGATCCAGGAAGGCGGTGGTGTCCATGTCATCTCTGTGGCCTCATGGTTCCCATGTCTACAGACCTGCCAGGTGTGCTGAGCCTTCCATACTTGGGGGTGCTGGACCCCAAATGCCAGGTGCTGCCAGGTGGTGGCAAGCGCTGGAACATCTCTGAAGCCCAGGATCTTCCTGGACTTTTCAAGCCCTTCTGGGCTGGGCTGGAAGCTGTGGGACAGCACCGTGCCTCTGCCCAAGGCACCCTCTTCCGCTTCCCGCTTCGCCGGCAACCGTCAGAAATCACTACAGGGGTTTCTGATCCTGAGCGCATCTGCAGCCTCATCCAGACCTTCCTCACTGAGGCCCCTCTTGCCCTCCTCTTCCTCCGCCATGTCCGCCGCGTGGCCCTGCACCGTGTGGCCCCTGATGGAGTCCAGACACTCATAGGAACACTTGTGGCATCCCCTCAGCCTCTCCCTGTCCCGGTGCCATCAGGGGATGAAGGGCTGAGTCTGGCATGGTGCCTGGTGGCCCTGCAAGGGGATGGGGTGGGTGCTGGGAGTGAATGGCTGGTGGCCACGGGCAGGGCCACCAAGGGGCCAGCCGTGGCTCTGGGCAGAGGGCTGGGGTGCTGCCCTGAGCTGAGCCTGGCACACCCTCTCTGCGGGACCTGCCAAGGGCGGCTCTGCTGCTTCCTGCCCCTGCCAGCCACCGATGAGATGGCCACAGGGCTGCCTGTCCACGCCAGCGCTCCCTTTGCCCTCTCTGATGATCGCCGCCACCTGCGCTGGCCCCCGGAGGGCGAGAAGGGTGAGGAAGATGCCCGCTGGAATGCTCTGCTGCTGCTCGACCTCCTGCCCCGGGTCTACAGCCACTTGGCTGCTGTGGCTGTGGCTCTGCCCAGTGCAGATGCCTCCAGCCTGTGGCCAGACCCTGAGTGCACGCCGAGCTCCGGCCGGATCCACAGCCTGGTGAGCCGCGTGTGCCAGGAGCTGGTGGCTGCCCCTGTCCTGGTGCCGGCCACAGAGGGGGCGGTGGGGCGGCTGCGGGCATCCGAGGCTGTGCTGCTGCCGGAGGCTGCAGGGGATGTGGCCGCACGGAGGGCGGTCAAGGCCTTACTGGTGGCAGCCGGGGAGCCGGTGGCCGAGGTCCCACCCCACGTGTGGAGGGCGCTGACTTTGGGGATGCCGAAGGGCCTGCGGGAGGCCACGGCGGGACATGTGCGGGAGGTGCTGCTGCGCCACGGGGCCACAGAGCTCCCGGCTGCCAGCCGCCTCTCCCTGCTGCGCTTTGTGGCCGGGGACGGGCGCCACGCTGAGCTGCGGGGCCTCCCCCTCCTGCCTCGTGCCGACGGGACCTTTGTGGCCTTTGGAACTGCGTCAGCTGTTGTCTACGTGGACACATCCGACTGCCCCAGGTGAGCCCACAGCTCCCAGCAGCCCCACTGCCTGCAGAGTGGGCAGGACAGATGGCTGCCCACAGTTGCAGTTCCTGATCATGAGTTGGAAAGGGGGGCCATGGCCAAACCCGGACATTTGGGCTCCTCACTGCCCTCCTCCTCTCACCTGGTGTCACCATGTGGGAACTGAGGCAGGTGCCCAGGAAGCCCAAGTGCCCCATCACCCCTCTGGTCCCCCAGCACCTCTGTTTGTCCCACAGGGAGCTCCTGCCTGGCTTGGTTGGGTCCTTTCTGCCCTCAGACCTGGAGCCAGGCTTGGACAGCCTCCTGCGAGGCATTGCCAAGGACGGTAAGAGACAGGGGGTCCCTGGACCACCTTTAGGTCTCCTGGTCACCCCCCCCATAACCCCAACACCCCCAGGCACCACTGTACACCCTGGGGGCTCCTCTGCAGCCCTAGTATCTCCTTGTACCTCCCTGTCTGTGTGGGGACTCTATGTCCTTGCTCTTCCCACATTCCCCTGTCCCCTCTGTGCTCCCTTAAACCCTGGGTCTCCCTGTGTTCCTCATCTGAAGATCCCTGTGCTCCCCAGTACTGGTCCCGCTAACACCTTTTCTCCTCCCACATGTCTTCCCTATATTCCCACCCATCTGGGATTTCTGGGTTCCCTGTGCTCCTATTCAGGGTGTCCACTGCCCCCCAGAGCCCAGATCCTCCCATGCCCCATGGGGGGCCACCCCTCCCCTGAAGATCTCAGGCTCTTTCTCCCCCATCCTGGTCCCTCTGCCAGGTCCTAGGTCCGAGATATTTCTAGTACAGTGTCTTCCTCTTGCACACAGGCCTCTTCTCCAACCTCGTTCTGCTGGATCCAGCTGTGACTGCACAGACCCTGCGCTTGGCTCTGCCCCTCACCTGGACATCCCAGTCTTCAGCCCCAGTGACCTGGTGCCCAGGCCAAGGGCCCCCCCAGCCCCCAGCCTCCTGGTTCCCAGCCCTGTGGCAATTCCTGGCCCACCACGTGGAAGACCTGGGCCCTCTGGAGGGGCTTCCTCTCATATCCCTGTCCCCACTGGACGCCCCCAGCATCTGTCTGGCTCCACTGATACCCGAGTCCAGCTGTATCTTCCAGGCATGGGAGGACCAGATCCTGCCACCTGCTGTGGCCTCTGTGCTGGAGGTCCTGGGCTGTTCTGTGGTGCCACCGGGCATGTGGCACCGCTCCCTGTCCCGCTACATCCTGCCTCCATCCCCCCTCAATGCCCTGCGGGCCCTGGGCAGGCAGGGTGCTGCAGCACTGGCCTCCCGCATGGCCTGGCTGCCTGATGCGGATGTGCTCACCCTCCGGCTCTACCTGGCAGACGTCCCATCCCTGACAAAGCAGGACATGGCCACACTGGCTGCTCTGCCCCTCTTTCTGCCACTGCCCTGCTTGGCCACCCCACAGCCCACGGAGCTGGTGCCAGCTGGTGCCACCCCGGCGCTGGAGCCAGAGCTGGAGCCGCCCCAAGATGTGCTGCTGCCAGAGGCCGTGTTGCGGTGCCGGGATGAAGCTGACCGACAGCTCCTCGGGAGGCTCCAGAGGCCCCTCATCAGTGCAGCCCACGTGATGCTGAAGGCCATCAAAGCCGTGGCCCAAGGCACCTATGCGGGGCGGGCGGCTGAGACACAGGCTCTGCTGCTCTGGGTGCTGCAGCACGGAGACATTGTCTTCACCCAGAGCCCCCCGCTCCGGCAGGCCTGCAGCCAGCTGGCCTTCCTGGAGACCTCCAATGGCCCTGCATGCCCGCGAGACCTCTATGACCCCTGCGACAGCACCTTGCAGGCACTGCTGGGACCAGAGCACTTTCCTCCTGACGCCTTCCGCAGTCTGCCCGTCCTCCGTGCCTTGAGGGCCGTGGGCTTGCGGCATGGTGAGGGGTGCCTGCTGCCCTCAGACATCCTGGCGGCTGCAGGACAAGTCAGTCAGGGTGGCACGGCAGCTCTGGACAGGGCTGAGGCACTGATCACAGTTTGCAACCACCCCAAGGCACTGGATGGCTTCAGTGCTGCAGAGCTCAGGCAGCTCCAGGCCCTGCCATGGGTGCCTTGCTCCAAGTGCACAGGGGAGCCTGGGCAACCCTTCCTGCCCCCCAAGGAGCTGCGATCCACCCAGTACCAGTCCCTGGTAGGTCTTGCCATGCCCCTGACTGGAGTCTTTGTGCCAGAGGCAGAGAAGAAACTGGGGCTGAGCCAGACCCCACCTCCAGAGAGAGTGTGGGAGCAGCTGAGAAAGCTGGCAGAGTGCGGCGATATGGATGAGGTGGCTTCCGCTCTCCAGCCTATCTACCGGCACATGCAGGAAAACCTGAAGGTCTTTGGGACTGCCCCACATGGTGCTGTGGTGTGGACTGGGTCTGGGCTTGTCCTGCCACGTGATGCTGTGCTGGGCTATCCTGAGAAGCTGGAGCTGGGGATGCTGGTGCCCCGGGTTCCCCCTGACTTTCTGCCCTATGGCTGCCTCTTCAGGGCTTGGGGGGTTGCAGAGGGGGTGAGTGAGGAGAGGGCGGTGTCAGCCCTGCGCTGCCTGGGGCGGGACATAGATGAGCGCAGCTCCAGAGCGGGCACCACCACAGAGTTGCAGGTGGTTGTGG
This sequence comes from Lichenostomus cassidix, assembly GCF_008360975.1. Taxonomy (NCBI): domain Eukaryota; kingdom Metazoa; phylum Chordata; class Aves; order Passeriformes; family Meliphagidae; genus Lichenostomus; species Lichenostomus cassidix. Next base: position 13,082,901 of record NC_139500.1, on the reverse strand, counting down.
CTGTCCTGGAGTGGCTGAAGAGTCGGGGCCACCAGGGCAAGGGCACCGTGCCAGTTCCTGTGAGGATCCTGCAGGGCTCAGGCTTTGCCCTCCGTCCAGCTGCTTCTGCCGTGTACCTGGACATGGAGCTGGAGGAAGAGGAGGATGTTCAGGACGTGGTGCATGAGGCAGTGCCTGCCAGCACAGCCATTTTCCTGGGCACGGAGCTGCTCAGTACGCGGGTGTTGGGCCCAGAGCCGTTCACAGCCTGTGGCCCCTCAGAGCCCATCACCCTGCGCCTCCGCAACATCCTGCAGGAGTACGGTGAGGAGAGCGACCTCTTCACAGAGATGGTCCAGAACGCGGAGGATGCCGGTGCTACTGAGTGCCGCTTCCTCCTGGACCTGCGGTGCCGCAGAAAGGCCACCTCTGGGCTGCTAGACCCAGGCATGGCTGCCTGTCATGGCCCAGCCCTCTGGGCCTACAACAATGCCCTGTTCACAGAGGATGATCTCCAGAACATCACTCGGATTGGGGCTGCTACAAAGGAGGGCCAGGCAGGCCAGATTGGGCGCTTTGGGCTGGGCTTCAGCTCTGTCTACCGTGTCACAGATGTGCCGGCAGTGCTGAGTGGGGAGACACTGCTCATCTTTGATCCCAATGGCACCCATCTGGGCAAGCACATTCCCAGGGCCGGCTGCCCTGGCATCCGCCTAGACTTCTCTAGCCGACCACGCATCCTGCGTGTCTTTGCTGAGCAGTTCCAGCCCTACCGTGGTATCTTTGGGTGCTGTCTACCTGAACCAGGACCCTTTCCAGGGAGCCTTTTCCGCCTGCCTTTTCGCACTGAAGAGGAAGCTGTGAAATCACAGGTTTGCACTGAGGCCTTTGGTACAGAGCGTATCCAGTCCCTTGTCACTGCTTTCCTTGGCTCTAACCGGCTCCTGCTGCTCTTCCTGAAGAAAGTGAAGGAGCTGTCCCTGGAGCTGCTGCCAGACACGGCCACCTCTGCAGAGGATGCCATGCCTCTGGCCACACTGCAGCAAAAGGAGATCCGAAACTTGGGGGCCCCTGGGGATGCCCGAAGCTGGGCAGCCATCGAGCAGCTCTCAGCCTGTGAGGAGGAATCCAAGACCATGTGGCACTACCTGGTTTTGGTGTGTCAGGGTGATGGCGAGTTGCTGGAACTATTTCACCAGAACACACAGGCAGGGCTCCATCCTCCACCTCCCATGGCTGGTGTGGCCTTTCCCCTTGCCCCGACTGAAGATGGCAAGTGGGTGCCACGTCTGGATGCTGAGAAGGGACAAGTTTTCTGCCACCTTCCCATGCCGGTCATCTCAGGGCTGCCAATCCACGTGCATGGGGCCTTCAGCATCCTCTCAAACCGCAAGGGGCTGTGGGACACAGCGGAGCGGGGCAAGTGGAACCGGGTGCTGCTCCGCAATGCTGTGCCTATGGCCTGGCTCCGGGCACTGGACCATCTACGCGCCATGCATGAGGCAGGCGAGTTGAAGAACTATGAGTATCATCTCTTCTGGCCAGACATTAGCACTGCCCGCTACCCCTTTACGGAGGCCGTGACTGGTTTCTACCAGGCTGTGGCAGCCAGGAGTGGGCCCAGGCTCTTTTCCGATGGCTGCTCCTGGTGCTCGCTGCAGGATGCCTGCTTCCTGCACCAGGCTGTGGAGAGACACCCCAAGTTGGGTGCTGTGGCGCAGCGAGTCTTTGCCACCACCGTGCCCCGTCCCCTGTTGGCTGTGACCTTGCCTGAGAAGGTGCGGAAGGGCCTCGGGAAGGCACTGGATGCTGGAACCTATGACTGGCCCCGCTTTTTCTGTGAGCTTGTGCTTCCCAACTTGATAAACCTCCCTGATGTTGACCGGAACCCACTGCTTCTCCACGCACTGGATATGTCCCATGAGGATGTGGACAAAGTGCTGCAGACAGTGCCCTGCATCCCTACCACCCCTCATGACCACCTGCAGCTCATCAATCGCCTGGTGCATCCCAGTGGTCGCGCTGCCTCTTTATATGACCCTAAGGATGGGCGCTTCCCCACTGGGAATGCCTTCCTTTCCCCAGAGACACTAAGCCGACTGGAGAGGCTGGGCATGGTGAAGGACACCATGGCCCTGCCAGAGCTGCTGGAGAGGGCAAAGACTGTGCAGCTTGTCTGGACCAACAATCGTGCCCAGGGCTGCCAGAGGGCTGCCTGCATTCTTGAGCTGCTTCAGGATGCAGTGAAGGAGAGAGTGAACAACACCCTGCAGGCTGCTTTCCAGACTGTGCCCTTCCTCCCTGCTACACAGCCCACTGGTGACCATGTGCTGCTGCCAGCTACCCAGCTCTACCATCACGTCCATGCCCCACTAGTGGGACTCGTCCACCCAATCTTGGATCCTCAAGTGCTGGGGGAAAACTTCCACTTCCCCAAGGAGGTTGCATCCTTCTTGGGGCTGGACCGGCAGATACCATCAGCTCAAGTCCTTAAGCAGCTGCAGGCACTGAGCCATAGCTCCAACACTCTCCCTTTGGAGAACCTGCAGTACAGCACCAATTGCTGCTACAAGCACCTGAACAGGCTGCTCCAGGAACATCACTCCAGCTGGGATGAAGTGGCTTCTGCAGTGGCCCAAGGGGAACCCTTCATCTTGGTGGGCTCCCGTTTTGTGCCAGTCATGGCTGTGGCTGAGACACTGTCATTTGAGGCTGTCCCATACCTTCATCAGCTCCAAGAGCAGTACAAGCCCTACAGAGAACTCTGGAAGTGTGTGGGGCTGCGCCATACATTCACCTGGGATGATTATGCCCGAGTGCTCTGCACCCTGGCAAAAACACATGCCGGAGAGCCGCTGCCTGCTCCGGAGCTGGTTCTAGCCCTGCGGCTGGTGTCTTGTGGCTTGATGGAAGATGGCAACCAGCCAGACACCTGGCAGACCCAGCAACTCTTTCTGCCCGATGAAGAGGGCATTTTGCGTCCACGGGACCAGCTCTTCTTCAATGATGCACCGTGGATGCCGTTGGACAGAGATGTCCTGCTGTGCCATAAACAGTTGTCCCGAGATGCAGCCCTGCGCTGTGGGGTGGCCACCACACGCCACCTAGCCCTGGAGAGGAGTGAAATCATCGCTGATCACCTGAGCCGCTGGGCACAGCCATTTGGTGCCCATGAAGATTTGCCAACACGGCTGAAGAACATCTTGAAGGAGTACCTGGCATCCGCTCCCGATACGGTGAAGGAGATGCTCCAGAATGCAGATGATGCTGGTGCAGGGCTTGTGCACTTTGTGTGGGACCGCCGGCAGCACCCAGAGAAGGCCACTTTCAGTGAGAAATGGAACCTCCTGCAGGGCCCTGCACTCTGCATCTACAACGATAGCCCCTTCCAGCAGCAGGACATTGAAGGCATTCAGCATCTGGGGGTGGGTGGCAAGCAAGGCCGGCAGGATGTCACAGGCAAATATGGCCTTGGCTTCAACACTGTCTTCCACTTTACTGACTGCCCAGCCTTCCTGACTGGAGACAGTACCCTGTGTGTCTTTGATCCCCATCTCTACTACGTGCCCACAGCCACAACCGAGAAGCCTGGTGGGATGTTTACTGTCAACCCTGAATTCAAGAAGAGTTTTCCAGACATTTATGACACCTTCCTACCATCTTTCTTCAACCTGAATCAGGGTGTCCTTTTCCGGCTGCCACTCCGCACTGCAGCTGGAGCTCTCGAGTCCAGGGTGTCTGACATGGTAGTGCGAGACCAAGACCTCAAGGACATGCAGGAAATACTGGCTGAGGAAGGTGAGGACTTGGTGCTCTTCCTCCGGCACATCCACACCGTGGTCTTCTCCGAGATCCCCCCAGAAGGGAAAGAGTTGGTGGAGAAGCTGCGGGTGACCACAGAGCTCACGGGTGGGGATGCAGAGCTGAGACGGGATTTTCAAGCAAGATTAAGCCAAGCCATGGATAGGAACAGCCCCGCACCTCTGTCCTATACCATGAAAGTCAAAAACAGCAGAGCTAAGACCAGAAGTGTTTGGAGGGTGATCTCCCAAATTGGGGTGCAGGGCGGGGCTGAGGAGTCTCCGATGCCTGAGTGGCTGCCCTATGGGGCTGTGGCTGCCTGCCTGGAGCCTCTGAACAGAGACAGGGGCAGAGCCTTCTGCACCCTCCCACTGCCCTTGAGCACCGGGCTGCCTGTGCACATCAATGCCAGCTTCTCTGTGGATGTGGCCAGGCGCAGTCTCCACCAGGACAAAAGCTGCACAGAGGCAGCGTGGAATGACTTCTTGCTCCAGCGTTTGGTGGTTCCACTATACTGTGACTTTCTCACCAGGCAGTGGAAAGCCCTGGGGCCAGGAAAGCTCCAGTTCAAGTCCCTGGAACTCTGCCAGCGGCACCTGAACTCTCACTTCCTCCAGTTTTTCCCTGTTACAAAAAGGGTGCTACCTATTTTTCAGGCCATGGTGAGAGAGGTCTACAAGCACCTCAGTCATGCACGCCTGCCTCTGGTGCCTGTGTACAGGCAAGAAATCACAGAAAAGAAGTCACCTGGCAGCAAGGTGACAGTAACCTGGGCATCTCCAGGTGGAGGGGATGTGCTAACAGAGCCATACTTTCTCAAGGAGATGCCGGACCCGGAAGTCCAGGAGGTGCTGCAGCACCTGAACATGAAACTGGTTCCACCATTCACCCACCTGTGGCAGATCCATGAGGAGTTCGTTGAAGCCCAAGTGAATGCTGTTGCCTTAGGGCCATCCTCTCTTCGGTGCTTCCTCAAGGCCCTGGCTCTGCCCGTGCCCTGCAAGCTGGCTGAGACACCCCTGAGGACTCCAGAGAGCTGCTGCACCCTGCTGAAGTACTTAACAGGATGGAGCAGGCACTCCCAAGGTACTCCCAAGGATAGGGTCAAGGCAGAACTGGAAGGCCTGCCCTTGCTGGCCACAGAAGATGGTTTTCTGAATGCTTTCAGCATCCACCATCCTGTCTTCAAGAACTCCTTTGCTCACCTCTTCCCCCACCACAGCCACCGTTTTGCCAAACAGTGTATTTCTGCATGGATCCCACCTTGCTTTGTGAAGGAGCTTGGTCTCCCAGAGGCCACACCACTCATCCAGGAGGCATTGGGTCAGCTGGAGTGGACCACAGAGTGGGAAAAGTGGCTCAAGGGACTGTGGATCTTCTTTTCCAGCGTGGTCGACACCAGAACCTCAAAGGCAAATATGGAGTCATTTGTGGATAATCTCCAGGATATGGCAGTGCTGCCTGTTCAGGGGAGTAAGACAGGCTCGAAGCACCTACTGCCACTATCCTCCCTCTCCAGGGTTCTTTTTGAGTGTTGCTCAGAAGTGGGAAAGGTGCTCCACAAACTGGGCATCGCTGTGCTCCAGAACTCCCTGCTGCCCCTTGATTTTGCCCTCAGTTGCCTGAAGCCGAGGACACTGCAAGTCACAGAGCCCAGGGCTGTAGTGGCCCATCTGGCAGACATCAGAACTCATCTCTGCTGGGGGGATTTAAGGAAGCAGGACGTGACAGCCCTGCTGAGCTTTGTGCAGCAGGGAGAGCTGGATTCACGTGCACTGGATCAGCTCCGGCACCTGCCTCTCTTCCACAAATTTGGGGGGAGCTATGTAGCTGTGGCTCCCTACCGCAAGGTGCTGCTGCTCTACAGACAGTACCTGGAAGTGCCCCCGGGTACCCAAGCCCTGTACAATCTGGACAAAGACATGGTGCTGCTCACACCAGACCCGATCCACGAACAGCTGGCCAAGGCTTTGAAGTGGGAGTCCACAGATGACCAAAAGCTCTTCATGACTGTGGTGCTACCCCGGCTGTCCCAGCTCACACGCCAAAACCTCACGGTAGCTGTACGCTTGTTCTTTGTCCTCCAACACTCCTTTGATGTTCAGAGCATGAGGACTGTTGTGGCAGCTTTTCAGAAGGTGGCCTTTATACCAGATGCCCATGGAACACTGCACCTGGCCTCCTACTTCTACAATGACACACACTCCTTCCGCACCCTGCGGCTCCAAAACCGCTTTGTGCCTAAATCTTTCTTTAAGGAGCTACATTTGGACTGGAGAGCTGTGAATTTCCTCCTTGAGGCAGGTGTCCGCACCAGCCTCTCTGTAGTGGATTTTGTGGCACTGGCCCTGGAGATAGAGTGTGAAGCCACTCAGGCTACCTGCCACACTGAAGAACTGCTGCAGCGTCAGCAGGAGATGCTCAAGCAGCTTGCAATCCTAGTCACAGAAAATCCTGAGTCACAGGATTTCCTAAGGAAAATTGCCTCAATCCACTTCCTGCCTCCCCTGGACATCGCCCCAAACTTGATGAACCTCCACCCTCCACTTGTAGCCTGCACTAAGGCTGTGGCACTGAAGGGCAGTGTTTCCTTTTGTGAAAATGTGGCTGAGCTCCTGTGGACATCAGCTACCATCCTGCCAGAATCCCTTGAACTTGAGAAGGAGGTCCTGAAGGCCATAGGAGTCCTTGTAGAGATACCCACTGCCCTGGTGGTGGCTAACCTGGAGCATGTGTGCAGGGCAGCCTGCCTGACACCACTGCAGGTGAGCACACAGGCCAGTGTGCTCTGCAACATGTACAACTTCCTGCAGACCCATCTGGAGGAGGTGGACGCAGAGCACCTCACTGAGCTGCCTGTGGTGCTGGTCAAGTCAGGGAACATGGCCAAGCCACGGCAGGTGGTGTCATCGCTCCCAAATGAGGCTGACTTTTATCCCTATCTCTTCACGCCTCACCCCCACGTGGCTGCCTTTGGAGATCTGCTGGAACACCTTGGCATGGTCCCAAGTCCCACACTGACTCACTACAGCCATGTTTTGGCCCAAATCTACCAGGAGAGCCATGTCAGTGGGACCCTTAGCAGCAGCCAGAAGAAGACAGTCTTGCTGGCCATACGGCATTTCTTCCAGCTGCTGTGGGAGGAAGTGGAGCCCCCCAATTGCTCTGCTGTGGCTGAGCTGTACCTGATGAGCACTGCTGGCTGCCTGGAGCCATCCCACAGGCTGTGCTTCAATGACTGCGTGCCCTTACAGACCGCACAGGCCCTGGAGAAGACCTTTGTGTTCATGGCTGAGCTGCCGTTGGCTGGGTGTAATGCCAGGTGGCTGCTGCAAAGGCTGCCGCTGCACCTGCGGCCACGGGTGCTCTCAGAGGTGACAGAGCAGCAGCTGGAGGAGGGTGGTCTGCAGCCATGTCATTATGGCTCTCAGTGTCCTGCGCAGAAGCGTCTGCAGACCCTGCTGGTATCCCCGTGGTTTAGGCTGGGGCTGGAGTCCCTGCTGCAGTGGCAGAGCCACAAGGCTGTGGCGGGAATGGAGGGGGATGGTGACTTTGCAGTGGAGCAGCTGAAAGTGCAGTGCTGCACAAACATCCGCACTGTGCTGGTCCACGGTGGGACAAAGGTGGACGGCAGCTCCCAGTCACAGGTCATCCATGTGTGCCAGTCTGGTGGTAGCCAGCGGCTCTTGTACATCCAGCACGCAGAGATGGAGCTGAACCGGCACCAGCTGAGGGTGGTGGAGACGCTGGTGAAGGAGATCAATAACATCCTGGGTGGGAAGCTGGAGGCACCTGCCTTGGCCGTGCTGCGTGAAATGCTGGTCTGCCAGAAGCCACAGGATGTGGCCTTGGTTCTGGAGGAGAACAACGTGAGGCTGGTGGGTGTTGCGCCAGAGTTGGAGGAGAAGCTGCAGGAGGAGGCTGTGGCAGAGGGGAGGCCATGGAAGGATCCCAGCCTGGCAACCTCGAGGCCTCTGTGTGGTGTCAGGCGGTCAAAGGCGAGGCCGCAGCTTTGTTTAGAGTACAAACCTGCTGCCCAGCACCACAGACAGGGAGGCTGCAGCTCCTGGCTGAGCAGTGAAGAGCTCATGGCCCTCACTCTCTCTGTCCCTGAGGCCCTGCGGTGGCTGCGTCAGGCCACAGGTGACCTGCAGGCAGCCCACAATGACATCCAGCACTGCTGCCCCAACTGGGTCCTCTTCAAAGTGCACCAGGCCCTGGAGAAGGCGCTGGTGGCAGCCATACTTTGCCGTGGTGAAGCCTTTGAGGGCTCAGGGGGGCTGATGGGTCTGGCCCAATGGCTGGAGGTGAAGGAGCCAGAGTTGCAGGGCCTGGTACTGGATGTGCAGTGGTTGTGTGGCCACGGTGTGGACGGCAAGGCCACACAGTATCCAAATTACCACCCCTTTCCTGTGATCCCCCGCGAGGCGTTCCCTAGTGTGGATGAGGAGGACATCCTGAAGCAGGCACAAAAAGTGCTGGGGACACTGAAGGCCCATGTGGACGGAAAGTGAGCATGTCCTTACAGAGGGGCCAAGAGACCACCAGGGGCCCATCAGAGACCCACCATGGACCTCTTGTGGACTCACCATGGACTTGCCACAGACCTGCCACAGGCAATCCTAGACTGTCCAGCCCTGGTAGGGAAGTTTTGGAGGCAGATGAGGGCCCAGGCCACTGGACATTACAGGGTATCCTGTGCCATTGGCATGTCTTCTTTCAGTGCAGGGGAAATAAAGTGCAATAATAAATGCTGCAGTATACCCTTCACTGACAGTGGAGTCAGGGGACATGGTGAGGTACTAAGGCTTGAGCAATAGGCCCCGATTGAGGCCTTGAGCCAAAGGTGACCTCTAAATGAACCTTCCAACCAAACAGTGTGTTTGTATCTGCTCATTAGCAAAATATGCATGATTATTAGCGATATGATCTATGTATCTGCTCAGTCATGAAGTATTATTAGCATTATGTTTGTATTGATAAATTATGATCATAAGTGTTATGATCTATGTATCTGCTTATTAGTGAAATACCTGTTTACCTTTCCATATTTAGAAGCTGGACAAAGCCATGAAGTCCAACACCTGGCCTTGTTTGGAGGTACATGATCAAAGGCAACTCCTTTGGTTCCTCCTTGAGCCCTGGTGAGGCTTTGGGAGGAACCTAAGAGGAGGATGAAACCTGATGTTCCTGTCCTAGAAGTTGTGTGAGCTTGTTTATTCAACAATATAAAAGCTGGGCCCTCTCACAGCCAAGTCAGAAGCCTCTTTACCTGCAGGTGGACACGCCACATAGGAATTCCCAGTTTTGACGAGGGGCTCTCCAGTCCTTCGCTGTCACAGGGGGTCCCCAGCTGACATGTGGGTCTGGATGATGGTAAAGTCCTAGGGTAGCTGGTGATGGATCTTTCTTAATCAATACAGGCAATCTTTGGTAGTAGTGAGGTGCATCGCGTAACATTACCATTTTGTAATTCTTCGCTGCTTTGCACTATAGTAAATTACACTTACTCCTTAAGTTGGTGTCTGTGTCTTTTCGTGCTGACCCTGCCCACTGGCAGAACACATGGAGAGGCCATGGGCAACTGTGGGTGTGTGGAAGGTGGAGGTGGTGATGAAGGGATTTGGAGAGCTGTGGTAGGTCAATCTTGGCTAGCCAGGTGCCCACCGAGCTGCCCCATCACTCCCCCTCTTAGGCTGAAAAGGGGGAGAAAATGTGATGAAAATCCCATGGGTTAGGAAGATCACTCACCAATTACTGTCACAGCCAAAACAGACTCAGCTTGGGGAAATTACTTTATTTTATTACCAGTTAAACAGAGTAGGAAAATGAGAAATAAGAACAAACCTGAAAACACCTCCCTCTACCTTACCTTTTTCCCAGGCTCAGTGTCACTCCTGACTCTTCTACCTCCTCTGTAAGAATGGACTCCGTGGGGTTTAGTTATGGGGATAAAAATAGGAACAAGAGATCTCTAAAGATGAGTTTTAGAACATGAGGGTTTATTGCGAAAGAGCATGGGTGTGAGAGGCCTGCCGAGCTGCAAGACGCAGCCCAAAGCAGGCCAGAGAAAAGAGAGAGAGCAGAAAGAAGAGAGTGAAAGAGAGTAAAAGAGAGCGATTTGCTGTTTACAATGCAATAAATCATCTTCTCTGTTGAATATTCTAATTCCCTTTAACCAATCTAAGACAAGCTACAAACTCTACAGCATTTACATACAACCTATAAGAATCATCACATTACCATATGGGGTCATGTTTCAAACCTTAAAATAACTACCTTTTGGGATTTCTACCAGGCAGGTAGGGTCTGCTCTGACCTTTGGACCTGCCTGGGCAGAGGGCATTGTTCTATCAAGAGGAGGGATTACCTTCCTTGGCCATACCATTGTTCTTCTAGTTACTCTACAACTCGAACCTTGTCTTCATTTCAACCTCGCTCATATTTTCCATATTCTCAGCATCTTTTGCAAGGTAATCATATCTATAAGGCTTTCCTATTTCATCTTCCCCAACACTCCTCCCCTTGAGCAGTACATGAGATGGGAATGTGGATTGCTGTCAGCTCATAACACTTTGTCTCTGCTGCTCCTTTCTCCTCACGCTGTTCCCCCACTCCATGGGAGACAGTACTGCACCAATTTTTCCAATGTGGGTCCTTCCCCTGGGCTGCAGTTCTCCAAGGACTGCTCCAGCAGGGCCACTTTCCATGGGGAACAGTCCTTCAGGAACAGACTGCTCCAGTGTCCTGCCAGCTCCTGCATGGACTCCAGAGAGCGTAGCCCCTGCCAGGAGCCTGCTCCAGTGTGGGCTTCTCCCAGGCTGCAGCTCCCTTCAGGACATCCCCACCTGCTTTGCTTGGGAATCCTTACATGAGGCTGCAGTGGGGATCTGCTCCTCCACTAACCTCAATGGGCTATGGTGCAAAATCCTCCTCCCCACTGGCTGCAGGGGAATCTCTACTCCAGCACCTCCTCCTTCCCTGGCAGGAGGGCTGTTGCTCTCACATCTTCTCCCTCCCAGCTGCTGACCCCTTTTAAAATACCTTATCACAGAAGCCCTCCCAGCATCACTGGTTGGCTCAGCCTTGGCAAGGGTGGGTCCATCCCAGAGCCCTCTGGGTCTGGCTCTGCCCGACATGGGGGAGCTCCTCATGTCTCCTCACAGAGGCCCTGCTGCATTGCTCTGCTACCCAAATCTGGCCATGCAAACCTGAGACAAGGATGATGAAGTGGTACCAAGGGGAGCGTGGGGGTCTCAAGAAGATGTGAGGCAGGGGAAGCAGCAAGAGGAGCTGAGAGTTACAATGAGCTAGTGTCATTGCCGTAGGCCCAGAGACCATCACCAAAGTCCCAGTGTGATTCTGCTGGTATGGGTCCAAGTGCATGGCTTGTCCTTGGGTCATGGCAATCCCAAGCACAGACTCAGGCTGGGCAGAGAATGGGTCAGGAGCAGCCCTGATGAGAAGGACTTGGGGTTGCTGGTGGACAAAAAGCTCAACGTGCCTCAGCCCCTTGTCCTGTCACCCAGAAGCCTCCCATGTCCTGGGTTGACCCCACAATGTGGGCAGCAGGGAACAGGGGGATTCTGCCCCTCCACCCTGCTCAGGTGAGATCCCACCTGCAGAGCTGCCTCCAGTCCTGGGGTCCAACATCAGAAGGATGTGGGGCTGCTGGAGTGAGTCCAGCAGCGGCCATGGTGATGTTCCAAGGGCTGGAGCCCCTCTGCTCTGAGCCAGGTTGCGAGAGCTGGGGGTGTTCAGGCTGGAGAAGAGAAGGCTCCAGGGAGATTTTAGAACACCTTCCAATGCCAAAAGGGGCTCCAGGAGAGCTGGAGGGGGACTTAGGACAAGGGCCTGGAATGCCAGGACAAAGAGAATGGCTTCCCACTGACAGAGAGCAGGGTTAGAAGAAATTATTTTCTGTGGGGATGGTCACGCCCTGGCATAGGTTTCCCAGAGGAGCTGTAGCTGCCCCATCCCTGGAAATGTCCAAGGCCAGGTTGGATGGGGCTTGGAGCAACCTGGGATAGTGGAAGGTGTCCCTGCCCATGGCAGGGGGTGGAATAGGATGAGCTGTAAGATCACCCCAACCCAAACCAGTCTGGGATTCTATGCTGAGGTGAAACATCACGATAGGGATGACAAATCCAGGGGTTGCCAAGATGCCATGGCATCATGAACCTTGGGTGGTCCCTGACAAGATCAAAGGGCAGGAGGAAGAGGAGGAGACCAGGAGACCAGGTCATCTAATTGGGCCAAAACTGCAAAAGTGGAATGCCATCACTTGGTACTGAAGGCTCACTGCCAGGTGCCCTGACCCTTGACCAGCTGTAGAAGGCGGAGGCTTATCTGCCTTCTAGGCAGGGCAGCCTGAGCACACAGCTTCTGTCTCTCCTGCCAGTGGCTCTCTTCTGTCTGGGCAAGGGATGCAAGCTGAGCTGAGGCTGGACATCAGTGGGTGGCATGTCTGTCAGCTTCAGGGACCAAAGAAATGAGGGATGGCTCCAGCCAGGAAGATGCATCACTGCCACTCACTGTGACAGACAACATGGAAAATAGAAATTTTCAGTTGCAAAATAGAGCTTAAAGACTAACTAACAAATTAGATAAAATAATGTAAAAGTAGACACACAGGAGGCTAAGCAGAGCTGGAACCAGCAGATAAACAGATAATAAGGACACTAAATGGGTTTTGTGGCAAAGTTATGTAACAAGAAACAACCATGCATGCCCCAAGAGAGGTTCAAGGCAAGGTCAATTACAATTTTGGGGGCTCTTAGTGAATATGACCACCACAGACCCATTTAGATGACCCTCTAAGACCATAAAAGCACTTCCAGGAAGGGGCAGAGGCGGGTAAATTAGTTCTAGGAAAAGTGATGTCGCTGTATTAGCTAGGAAGTACCTTGTCATGAATACATATAATTGTGATGGAATAAACATCCCATTGTAAAATTTCATTACACATATTCGCTTACAGAAAGCATCCTCTGCATATAAATATTAGTAAAAAATCAACAGTAATACAGGCTCCAGGGATGACCTGTGAGTGGTGTCACCACAGCCTGGCCACTTCATACACCTGATCCACCAGTACTGAGCCCTCTGGTTCGGGCAGATTTCAATTCAATTCGCCATTCACTCAGTCCACGTATCACCAGTCCAGCTGTAAGGAGACTGCATGGCTGTTGAATGTTTTGCACTGTCAGGCAACACCAGCCCTGGTCTCCAGTTACTCACAGAGTCAATCAGGTTGGCTGGGCATGATTTCTCCATGGTAAATCTATGCTGGCTGTTCCCAATGCGTCTGCTTCTCAGTTGCTTGAAAGGGTGTCCAAGAGCATTTGCTCCATCACCTTCCCAGGGATTCCAAAGGAGCTGATTAGCCTGTAGTTCCTCAAACCCTCCTTTGTGGCCATCTTGCAGACTGGTGGAATGCTCTTTGCGGCTCTCAGGAGCCCCCTTCAATGGCCAGGCTTTTTTAAAGACAGCTCCCGTAGCTTCCTCTGGTCCTTAGACCTGGTGTGTGCCTGGCTCATGAGCTCCCTAACTATTCTCCCCCTTGCCTCCTGCTGCCGTGGCAATGTCTGTACATTCCTCCTGGATAACTTGATTTTTCTTCCACAATTTTTTCTTCCACGTTCCTCCTTTGTGAGATGAGGTTGGTCAGGAGTTCCCCCTTCAGCTGATCTCCGGTCATCCAGGGTTGTGATGCTGCTTTTCACCTTGTTGTCTTAGTTTAAATTATGCCCTCAACCCCTGACCTTCTCATCCTTAGCCAGTTCTTGAGTGTTTTCAGGATCAGGAATTCCTCCCTCCTATCACAGGTCATAGGAAGATGAATGAATTATCAACTGGGCAAGTTTCAATTTCCATCTGTGATCATTAGTGGAAAAATTGACTTGGGAGGGAAAGGAACTCCCAGAAGCCCAGTTTCAGCCCTTGCCCAGGAGTTGTTCCTGATCTCCATAAAACAGGGGTTTATATGGTCTGAAGAATAGTCTTCAAATGATCTCTGCACGCCAGCTTTTACCTCCCTCACAGCGCTTCTTCCCACAGTGTGTCGCACCAGCCTGGCACGGTTCCTATGCAGGTGGCATCCACTGTCACCAAGAACAGGACCGCTTTTCCTTTACCCCCCGCCAGTGAGAGGGAGCATGGATCATTACATTTTATCCCACATAAAATATGGAACAGAAATCCCTGTTGTAAATCCTGCCAAATCTTTCTGAATATGTACGTAGAAGCAAAGATGCCTTGCACAAAGACTACCTTCTTGGATCCATGGTGATCAGTGGCACGAAGTCTAGCTGTGTACCCTGGAGGACAATGCTGAGTCCAGTCCTTTCTGACACCCTTGTTAGTAAACTGGCTGATGGGGCAGAGTGTGCCCTCCCACAAAACCAGGAGGAGAGGCTGATATGCCAGAGAGAAGTGCTGCCATCCCGAGGGACAACAATTCGATGAGGGTGGCAGTTCCACGGCAAGTGCTGAGCCCTGTCCTTGGGGAGGAACAACCATAGGCACAACCATAGTATCTGCCAGAGGCCACCCAGCCAGAAAAGTAGAGTTTGGCAAGGTCCTGCTGGACACCGGGATGCCCATGAGCCAGCAGTGTGCTCCTGCAGCAGCAACGGAGAGCAGTGTCCTGGGCTGCGCTGGCAGCTGTGTCCCAGCCGGCAGAGCGAAGGGACCTTTCCCCTCTGCTGCACACCACTGAGGCCAGCCTGGAGTGGTGGGCCCAGAGCTGGGCTGCCCACTACAGGAGACAGGGACAGACCGGAGAGAGTCCAGCACAGGGCCGTGAAGGTGATGGAGGGACTGGAGCACCTCTGCTGTGAGGAGAGGCTGAGAGAGCTGGCACTGCCCAGCCTGGAGCAGAGCAGGCTCAGGGCATCTCATCCCTGTGGATAAATAGTGGGGTGGAGGTGCCGAGGGGACAGGGCCAGGCTCTGCTCAGCGGTGCCCAGGGACAGCCCCAGGGGCCACGGGCACAAACTGACACACAGGAGGGACCCTCCGAGCTCAGGAGACACTTCTGCACTCTGAGGGTGGCCGAGCACTGGTGCAGGTGCCCAGGGAGGTGCTGCAGTCTCCATCCCTGCAGAGACTCAAAAGCCACCTGGACACATGCTGGGCAGCCAGCTCTGGGAGGCCCTGATGGAGCAGGGGGCTGGGCAAGGTGACCTGCAGAGGTGCCTCCAACCTTACCCAGCCTGAGATTCAGTGACTCTGAGAAAAAACAGGTTGCAGTTTCCTAGGGACAAATGAAAAAGCTCCACACACGGCAGGATTCTCCTGCCCTCACCAAAGTGGTTCATGTCACATGTCTCCCTTCTGCAGGTTCCTCCCTGGAGTGAGGATGCTCCTCAAGGTCACTCCTTGAGGCTGAGAGAAATACTTGCCCACGGTCATTGGTTTGGGTGAGTAGCATCAGTCTTGAATTAAGAATTTATTTTGCTGGCTTGAATGGAATTGCTTCAATGTTGCTTCAAATATAATGCACTACACGGGAAGTTATAGTTCTCTGTACTGGGTAGAAAATAACTCTGATAAAGATCTTTGAGTTTATTAGTGAGCATAAAAAACTCTTTATTTTTCTATAAATAAATCCTTCATCCTATAGAACACAGTTATATAAAGGCTAAATTACACCTATACTATCCTTTAAACACAAACTGTTGACAAAGTCTGAGGCTAAGACTGCATCCAGCTGCACCCTGGCTCCTCTCTGCGAAGTTTAGGAAGTGATGAGGTCCTTGCTGCACCTTGTGACTCAACAGGGGTGTCTCCTGCCTGCTCCCTGCACAGCTCTCCAGGTCATCCTGTCCATCTCGAGCCTGCTGTGACTGCAGCAGGCACACCTGAAAGAGGCACAAGGGCAGCCTCAGACAAGCCCGCGCTGGCAGGAGCATCCGCAGCCCCGCGGTAGCCGTCGGGGCAGACACAGCCTCCAAGTCCAGCCCTCACCAACACTCTGCCCGTGGGGAAGGGGAAAGGAACAGGCTCCCAGACTGGCCCCTAACAGAGCTCAGATCATCCACAAGTCCAGTTCATGGCTGGCAAAGCCTTCCCACGTACAACCCTCAGCCATCACAGGTCTAGTAAGAGAGACTTCCGACAGGATTTAGGAACCCAGCTGTGATTTCCAAAGCACACACTGGTGCCACTGACCCCTTTCTTCACACGCTTTGCCTCAGAAGGAGGGCTGCTTCTTCCCCGAGCTACTCGAGGACTCTCCACTTTCAGAAGTTGACTGGAAGACAGGCAATGTAAAGTAGTCTGTAGGGAAAACTCTCTTGAAACTTCTGATTCTGCTCCCTTCAGGTTCCTCCTGCACATTGGATGGGAGAAGAGGTCAGAGAAATCTGTCAGCAGACATGGAGAACCTCTGAACACAGGGGCAAAGAGATCTCAGAGACCCTGAATTGCACCAGACAACACTGGCGGCAAGAAGCTCTTGCCTGGGGGCTGTGCAAGAGAGGCCAGTGTGTGTGTCTGGGGACACGGGGCCAGGCAGGGAGGCAGCAGAGTGAAGGTGCCTTTGGGAAAGCCATGGGCTGCCACGAGAGAGAGAGAGAACAAACCAAAGGGTGTGCTCACAGCAGGGTCAGGGAGAGAGAAGGAAACAAGCAGGGGACTCCAAAATGCTGCCTGGAAAAACATGTTGTGTTCCAGAGGAGCATGAGGCTTTGCAGAGGCAGCAAAAGCCCACTTTACCTCCTCGCCAGCTCTCCTGGGCTCTGTGGTTGATTCACCCTTCTCTGTCTTGTCATTTGATGATGTTGAAACCAGATGCTGCACACATTCCACGCTCTTCTTTGACTTCTCTGACAGCCACTTCCCTTCTGCTCCAACAGCCTGATGAGTATTCAGAGAGGAGATGAGTCCCTTATTCCAAACACCACAAAATTTGTCCCTCAGAAATCTCCATCTCGGGAAGCATCCTTCAAAGCATCAGCAGGGCAGCTGCTGTTCAGCCCTCGGTCCAAAACTCTGCCCAGTTTAGTCCATCACTCTGCTCACCTGCTCCATTCCTTTGCATGTCATATCCCACCCAGCCTGTGATGCCTTCCCTTGCATGGGCACAGGAGAAGCAGCTCCCCATAGCCAGCTTTTGGCCTGGAGCTGATTTGAACAGGAAGCTCCTGGACAGTAAGCCCACAAACAGGGAGCAAACTCTCCCTCTCCCAGTCCTCAGAGCCTTCCACACAGGAGCAGAGCACAATGTGGGCAACAAATCCCAAGGGAAGAATGAGCCTTCAAGCACTGCTGAGGCCTTGAAACTCCTCCAACTCTGCTTTCCTGACACCACAGGCTTGTGGCTGCTGGCTGGCTGGTGGCAGAGAGCCAGCTGCTCTCACCTCCCGCTCGCTTTGCAGCACGCACAGCCAGAGCAGCTCCAGCACGGAGCTCTCTGTCTGCTCTGGAGCAGAGGAGATGCCAGGCCTGGGCGCAGTGCTCAGGGCTCCCCTGCCTTGGGGAAAACAGCTCAGCTCGCAGCTGCTCCTCTGCCTGCTGATGGACATGTGCTTTGCCAAGGGCCGTGTTCCTCCCGCCAAGGAAGAGTCTGTTCTCACCTGCCCAGAAGTCAACCTGCTGTGCTGGGCAGACTGGGGGACATCCAATTCAATCACATCCGAGATTTCAAATGTCCTAAATATTCGCTTGACCCTCCTCCCTTCACGTTGCACCTGCATGTTGGATTTGAGAAAAGGTCAGAAAAATCTGTCAGCAAAATGGAGCAAAAGGACCTCTGGACATCAAGGCAAGGATATCTCTGCTTAGAGACCCTGAATTGCACCAGACAACACTGTGGGCAAAATGCTCTCGCTGGGGGCTGTGCAAGAGAGGCCAGTGTGTGTCTTGGGGACACGGGGCCAGGGAGGGAGGCAGGCAGCGGAGTGAAGGTGCCTTTGTGAAAGCCATGGGCTGCCATGAGAGAGAGAACAAATCAAAGGGTGTGCTCACAGCAGGGACATGGAGAGGGAAGGAAACAAGCAGAGGACTCCAAAGTGCTGCCTGGAAAAACATGTTGTGTTCCAGAGGCACCTGAGGCTTTGCAGAGGCAGCAAAAGCCCACTTTACCTGCTCGCCAGCTCTCCTGGCCTCTGTGGTTGATTCACTCTTCTGCGTCTTCTCCTCTTCTGGTGGTGGAACTTGTTGCTTAAGGCCCAGGCTGGTCTCTGAGAGACAGCACAGCTGCTCCACTTCTGCTCCAACAGCCTGATGAGTATTCAGAGAGGAGATGATTCCCTTATTTCAAATAGTGCAAAATTTCTCCCTCAGAAATCTCCATCTCAGGAAGCATCCTCAAAGCACCAGCAGGGCAGCTGCTGTTCAGCCCTCAGTCCAAAACTCTGCTCAGTTTAGTCCATCGCTCTGCTCACCTGCTCCATTCCCTACTAAATCCCACCCAGCCTGTGTTGCCTCCCTTTGCATGGGCACGGGAGAAGCAGCTCCCCATGGCCAGCTTTTGGCCTGGAGCTGATTTGAACATGAAGCTCCAGAGCTGTGTCAGTCATCCCGAGTGTGCCAGGAAACAATCTGGCAGTCAATGGTCTCTGGCTCTGGCTGGAGCCAGGCACACAGAAAGGGCTGCTTTGCCCAAGTGGGCCTGGACTGACAGGGATATAGATTCCCACCTCTTTCTAGGAAACATCATTGAATCATTGAGAGATGTTTAGTGGACTGCAGGTCAATGCCTGTGCCTACCTGGAGACATGCCTTTCCCTTCAGGATCTCCAAGTGCTTCTTCAGAGCCCCTTTGGAAATTTCACTCTTGCTCAGTGCAGCACTCAGGACCTGAGCTTTCCCTCTCCATTCCTTCAGAGCAGCAGCACCATGCTCCAACTCTCCTCGCATGGCTTCCCTCTCCACTTCCAGTTCCTGGGTTCTTTCCTTTTCAGTTTCCACATTAGGTGCAGAAATTTCGTCTTTGATTTCCACATTTATCGTTTGCTCCTGGTGCAATTCCTGTTCAACCTGTCAAAACAGGCAGAAAAGGGTCAAAGCTCTGGCTTTGCTTTTCATCCCAGATCTGGACTCCTGCCCCAGGGGCTGGCACAGGCTGCCCTTCTCTCCCTGCCTCTCCGGATGCTGCAGACCTTTGCTGGGCCCCCCTTGATGCTGGGTCTTTCCCAGCTCCCTCAGCCCATCCCAGCTTCCTTCTGCCCTTCCCCGACCTCTTGCAGCTCCACTCGAGTGTTCCTTTGGGGAGGAGCTGCCAGAACTGCAGCCAGCATTTCAGTCTTCCCTAAGCAGGATTTAGGCAGTGCCGTGAGGATGTGCTCTCCATCAGGGAGAAAGGGAAGAGCAAACAGCCCCAGCATTTCATTCCCTGGCGCTGGGGTGACAGGAGTGGTTTTTGACCTCTCCTGTGTAGAGTTTCCATGGCACCATCCCCAAGAGCCCCACTGTCCTCTCTTGTGGCAGCAATGGCCAGATCAGTCTGTCATTCTCTGCTGGCACTCAGGATGAGTTCTCCCCTTGCAGAGACACATCCTTATCTGGATCAGCAATTTGCTTTTCTCTCTTTTCTCCCCACTGGCTGCTCTCAGATGGCCAAGGCCGAGCAACCTTTCTATTAACAGCAATCTTGGTCTTCTCCCTCCTTGTTCCTGCTCCAGATATTTAGAAATCTGAACATGAGTTTGGACATGAGGAATTGCCTAAACCATGCAAAGTCCACAGAGACAAATGTGGACATTGAGAACTAAAGCTTCTAGGGAAAACAACTCCAGCATGGAGGAAAATCAGCAGCCTCAACCCTAACTGGGTTTGACAGGACTACAACATCATCTTTTCCTCCTTATTCAGAAAAATACAATTAGAAAAGTTAAACTGGAAAAAGGTGCTCCTCAGAAATATAAACACAAGGTCCAAAAGAGCTAAGAAATGGCCCTTCATGGCCTTGGCCATTCTCACCAGCACATCTTTCCTTTCCTTCTCCAGGTTTTCCAGTTTCCTCTGCAGAGATGCCACCTCCTGACGAAGAGTCACAGCCTCTTCCTTCAGGGCAGTGGCTTCTTCCTTCAGGGCAATTTCTCGAGAGTTGTCCTTGACTTCTTTCCTCCACATTGCTGCAGCAGGGAAGGAGAAGGAGAAGGAGAAAAGCAAAGCAAAGGCAAACTGATGTGCATCCTGCAGAGACAACAGCACTGTCTTCTCTGCCTGCCTATATTTGCCAAGCCCTAAGCCCCCAGGGGCTTCCAAAGCTGACAGAAATGAAGGAAACTCCCAGGTAGAGAAAAAGCAGGAATGAAAGGGGCAAGGTTGAGAGGAATATGAAAATGTGTGTTTGCTCTTGTGCAGAGTGAGCAATCAAAGGCAGAGAAAGCAGCAGGGATGCCTGTGCAGCCCTGCCCCAGAGAGGCCAGTAGCCTGGAGACTCTGGCAGAGCCTGGACTTTGGGGGAATCAAGCTGAGGCATCCAGCTACAGCCCCTTAGCACAGACACAGCACCTGAAAGGCACCAGCTGTGCACAGGATCAGCCATAGCACAGCCAGATGGCACTGCCAGCCAC
>NC_139500.1:13037679-13062116 GCF_008360975.1 Lichenostomus cassidix | reverse complement strand
TAGAGTTTCCATGGCACCATCCCCAAGAGCCCCACTGCCCTCTCTCGTGGCAGCAATGGCCAGATCAGTCTGTCATTCTCTGCTGGCACTCAGGACGAGTTCTCCCCTTGCAGGGACACATCCTTATCTGGATCAGCCATTTGCTTTTCTCTCTTTTCTCCCCACTGGCTGCTCTCAGATGGCCAAGGCCAAGCAACCTTTCTATTAACAGCAATCTTGGTCTTCTCCCCCTAGTTCCTGCTCCACATATTTAGAAATCTGAACATGAGTTTGGACACAAGGAATTGCCTAAACCATGCAAAGTCCACAGAGACAAATGTGGACATTGAGAACTAAAGCTTTTAGGGAAAACAACTCCAGCATGGAGGAAAATCAGCAGCCTCAACCCTAACTGGGTTTGACAGGACGATCTCATCTTTTCCTTCTTACTCAGAAGAATGCAATTAGAAAAGTTAAACTGGAAAAAGGTGCTCCTCAGAAATATAAACACAAGGTCCAAAAGAGCTAAGAAATGGCCCTTCATGGCATTGGCCATTCTCACCAGCACATCTTTCCTTTCCTTCTCCAGGTTTTCCAGTTTCCTCTGCAGAGATGCCACCTCCCGACGAAGAGTCACAGCCTCTTCCTTCAGGGCAGTGGCTTCTTCCTTCAGGGCAATTTCTAGAGACGTCACCTTCTGTTCTGCCCTCCACATCACTGCAGCAGGGATGGGGAAGGAGAAGGGGAAAAGCAAAGCAAAGGCAAACTGATGAGCATCCTGCAGAGACAACAGCACTGTCTTCTCTGCCTGCCTGTTTTTGCCAGGCCCTAAGCCCCCAGGGGCTTCCAAAGCTGACAGAAATGAAGGAAACTTCCAGGCAGAGAAAAAAGCAGGAACGAAAGGGGCAAGGTTCAGAGGAATATGAAAGTGTGTTTGCTCTTGGGCTTGTGCAGAGTGAGCAGTCAAAGGCAGGGAAAGGAGCAGGGATGCCTGTGCAGCCCTGCCCCAGAGAGGCCAGTAGCCTGGAGGCTCTGGCAGAGCCTGGACTTTGGGGGAATCGAGCTGAGGCATCCAGCTACAGCTCCTTAGCACAGACACAGCACCTGAAAGGCGCACCAGCTGTGCACAGGATCAGCCATAGCACAGCCAGATGGCACTGCCAGCCACAGCATTTTTCTCTGGCACTTGGATGGATAAATCTCCTGCTGGTTGTTTTTGCCCTCTGCCATCTCTGGGCACTGCCCTTTTCCTCTGTGTGGCATTAGAGATCCCTGCTGGTGAGACAGGATGGGGCAGTGGGTGGGAGAGGAGAAGCTGTACCTTGTTCACTTTCCTCCAACTCCTTCTGCAGCTCCTGATTGTGAGCCATGAGGTTGTCCCTCTGAGCCTGTGTGTTCCTCAGCTCCAGCTCCAAGGCCTTGCACTGTACAGCCATGGAGTCTATTGTTTCCTCAGAGCTCTGGAGCCTCACACGCAGCTCAGACACCTCCGCTTCCGGCAGCTCCTTCTCTTGAGATGCCTGAGCAGCCTGCTTTTCCATCACTGTTTGCACCAGGGACAAAACCTGGAAGATGGATTCACAGAGCCTCAGGGACAGGACTGCTCCTGAGGCAGCAGAATGGGCAGTAGAGAGAGCAACAAAGTAGAAATGACTTCAGGCAAAACAAATGCCCAAAAGAGAAGGTGCAGGACCAAGGATTCCAATGGAGACAAATTAACTCAAACCAGGGAAAGGGAGGCAATTGGATTCCTTGAGGCTGCAGCTATGAACACCAGCTGAACTGGCTGAGGTGGAATTGCCCTCCCCTGCCTGCCATAGCCACGTCTGTGTCCCCACATTGCTCAGTGCCTGGCACAGGCACCAACTCCATCTGAGATACCACTGCTAACAGAGGGATGGAGAAGCTCCAAAGGAGTCTGCTACTGCTTCCCCTCCCAGATTTCCTGCTTGCACCCAGGAGAGAATGGGGGAAAATATCGGCGGCAGCACACACCAGATCCAGCCTTGGCCTCAGGGAGCAGCAGCAGCCCTGGGCAGGACATGGCAGCACTGGATGCTGCTGGGAGCAGAAAGCAGTTGGGACCTCCAAGCTGAAGGTGGTGTTGCGTGTCCCTGGAGAAAAGGATGCCAGGGCACAGCTTACCTCGGTGTTGAGCTCCTGCAGTGCTTTTCGATGCTCCGAGTCGAGCAGCTCGGCCTGGTGAAGAGCACAATGAAGATCACACACCTGCTTGTTCAGCGCCAGGTTCTTTTCCTCCAGCATTCTGAGGCACGAGTTCTTTTCCTCCAGAGACACAATCAGCCTGGAAGAGAAGCATGCCACCCTTTACTACATGGTATCACAGTTTATAAACTCTGAGCACTTGCAGCAACTCAGGGAAAACTGCTCTGTCTGATGAGGTTTGTCCAAACAACTTGGCTGTTTGTTGCCCCTGCAGTCACAGCCTGTGGCTAGCACAGACCTTTCCCATGGGAACTCTCTTCTTTCTTTTCCTGTGTTTTATAAACAAAGATAAAGTTTGGATGTTGTTAAAAACAGTGTCTCGAGATTTGGACAGTTCAGGCCTGGCCAATTAGCTCAGGGGGAGGTTTCGGACTGACCAATCTGGGTGACCTTTCAAAAGTCTAGATAAGTTGAAATTAAATAACAAAAGACACTTTTTTGATGCCATTGAGAACCTGGTCCTCTTTCCTCTGCTAGCGGCTCGACAGCGACAACAGCCCAGCATTTGCCCACTCTGCTTTTATTCATGACAGAATGGGGAGTTCCTGCCTACATGCCCTGCCCTCTTCTTGAGATGAGAATGTCAATGCACACGTAACTGTCTTGCAATGAAGACACTAGGGGAGAGGAACAATTCTCTTCTGACTAACCAGGCTCCAAGGGTGGAAGCTTTGGTCAACCTGGAAGAGACATTTTCCTTCCCCCATCTTGTATGTCCAGGCAGGAAGAGCAGCACCTGACAGCCAGGAGATCTCTGGGAAGTTACCTAAGATTTACCAACACCCATCCTACTTTCAGCTGGAGAGAAACAAAGCCAATAGCAGAAGTGGTGACAGAGGCTTCGAGCACAACCTGATGGAAGATGCAGAAACCTCCAGGCAAGCAAGAGTGCCCTGCCTTTTCTTGCTCTTCTTCTTGCAGGAAGAATCCTGTGGCACCAAAGACTGAAAGGATTTGATCAGCTGCAGGAGCTGATGAGGCTAGCAGAACAGTGGAGGCTAGCAGGGACCCTGCTCCACAGGCACCACCCTGCAGGCGCCCGGTGGCATTTGATGAGGAACAAGGCAACAGAGACCCTCTTGTTTCTTGGGTTCCTCTGAGGAGAATCTGCCTTAGATCAGAAACCAGGGCCTTAAGATGGTTCTGCCAAGCAAAGGCATCAGGGTGCCAGGGCTGATCCAGATCCCAAAGGCTTCAACTTACTGGACCCAAGGTGGAGCTGATGGATGTGTCCAGCCCCTTACACTGCAGCTGGGGCAGTGTTAACACACCCACCTAACAACAGAACACACCCCTAGAGGGAAAGAGCTACCCCAAAGAAGTTTTTGTCCTCAGAAAAACTGCAACTGAAAGCTTGAAAGAAAAGAAAATGAAACACAACATCCACACAATGAGATGCATCTGCAGAAAGAGTTCAGAACTCTGCCACTTAGGAAATGCTGCCAGAGCCTCTGGCAGGTGCAAGGAGGGAATCCATTCCTCACAATGCAGAGTCCCACAGGCTTTCATTTACCTGGCTTTTTCCCTCTCTAGGGCATTCAAGGAAGTCTGCCCTTCTGAACTTTGGCGCGCTGCATCTTCCCATTGACGCCATTCCATCTCCAGGTTCTGCAGGTGCCCTTGCAGCACCTTGTTCTGATCTTGTGCCTCCTCCAGCATCTTTTGCAGATGCTCAACCTCCAACACCTTCTGCTTGGACAGTTCCTGGGCCTCCCTCACATCTTGCTGAGCTGTCCAAACAATTGTTTCCTGCATCTCCCTGGAGGCTGCCAGCTGACATGTCAACTCTTCCACCTCAAGTCAAAGAGAACAAAGCAGTCAGAGGCTACAGCCACAGCCTGTCACTGTCAGCCACGGCAGAGGCTGTGAGGAAAGGCAAAGGCCAACTTTACATTTCTCCCTCTCCTGAGAGCACCACATTCACAATGGATATGGACAACTTGTTTCCATCTCAAAGTGGCTCACCAAGGGCATCAGAAAAAGCACCTCCCAAACCAAGGCTAGCAGGAAGAGGCCAACAGGAATCCATGCTGCTGGTTGCTGGCCATCAGCCCAGAGGACCAGCCCAGCTCTCCAGGGCAGCAGCTGAGATTCAGCAGAGCACTGAGGGTCCTTCAGAGCAGCTGCCATGGAGCCCACAGCACAAGGCAGCCCCAGAGATCACCCCAGCAGCTGCTGCTCTGCCATGGAAAAGCAAGAAGGACACTGACCCATTGGCTGGATGACTGTGGTGCCACTGCTGTTTCACTCACCTGCTTTTGTAGAGCCTCCCTCTGCTCAAGGAGGACATTCATTTCCTCTTTGATGCCTTGGAGTTCTTCCTTGTGCCTCTTCTGCGCTGCCTGGATTTCACTCTGAGCTTCCTGCAGCTCAGCTTGCAGCTTTGCATCCATGGTCTGGCAAGAAAATGCAGAGCAACTTCCTGGGACCTGCCCTTAGGCTCAGCTTTTCCCACCTGCTGTCTCAAAATCTCATTCCTTCAGCTACTTCTTTTGGCTTTTCTACCCAGCTCTGCTCCCATTGCAAGCCTTCCTTCCTGGGGCTGAGCTCTGGAGCTTACCAGGCTCTGTGCTCCCAGGGCCTGAAGCAGCCCTTGCCTCCTCAGTCCCAGGACCTGCCTTTTGTGCCCTTGTCCCTGCCCTGCACTCTGTTCCCTGCCTACTCAGGCTTACCTGCCTCTTCTCTTGCTGCTCTCTCTCCTCCTGCCTGAGCTGCTGGACCTGCTGGCAGGCTTGGCTTAGCTCTCCCTGAGTTTGGAGCAGTGTGTCTGAGAAAGCCCTCTTCTCCTTCTGCTTTTCCAGCAGGACCTGCACAGAAGGAAAGAGCAGAGGGCTTCACACTTGCCCTGCAACATCTGTGTGGCAAGAGGCAAAGACTGATAGGCTCATGTGCTCCCAGAGCACTCAGCTGCTGCTCCCCTGGGCCACTGTCTGCCCTGGGCAAGACACAGCTTCCCAGCAAGTGACTTAAAACACAGCACAGAAGACATCTCTGGGTTACTGATCAGAAATACTCCAGATGAGTCTTTAAAAAGATTTTTCTCTTGTCAGCCTTCCTGCTGTGCTCTCCCCGTGCCCACAAAAGAAAAGTCCTACAAACTCAGTTTGGCTATGAACACCTACCAGTACACACCAGAAGAGGAACAGTAAGAGAGCAGTGAAGATACTCTCAGGTAAGTCTTAGAAAAAGAGAACACAAGAGCAGCACAAAAATCCCAACTGAAACCCAATGTTTCTGCCTGGCTTCCTATGAGAGGGCTCATTCCTGATCCCAAAGATAGCCTCATTCACCTTTCACCTCCCCAAATTCACGGCAGAAGACAGGGAGGGCAGGCTCCACACAGCCCCCTATCCTGCCATCTCCCACAGCTCCAGCCTTGCAAAAAATCACACCAATTCTCCTTTCACTGTCATTACCACTTGCTTGGCATTTTCCAGCATATTTATTTCCTCTTCTTGTTGAACCTGCAAGGTGGTAATTTTCTGCCTCATCTCAAACAGCACCTTCTCACACAAGGAGCTCCTCTGCTCTGGCTAAAAACTTCACAGCATGTCCTCTGCAGCTCTGACAGCCTGGGCTGCCAAAAGCCTCTGGCACTGCTACCTTGGAAAGGCTATGTCAGACCCTGCTGGATTGCCTGGGACCAGACAGCTCCTTCCCAACAAACATGCCTACTCCAAACTCCGTGTTGTCACCCAAAACTACTGCATCTTCCACAACTGCCACCTGGCAAACAAAATTTCTATGAGGATCTATTCCAGTGCTGGACATTTGCAGGAAAGGTTGAGCCAAAGCAATCTTGCTTGCTGAAGCAAATGGAAATATACAGGAGTTCCCCTTCTAGAACAATACCCACATCAAAGTATCACCTCCTGCAGTGGGCACAGCAGCTCTTTGCAATGAGGGCATGCTTGGCAGGGAAACGGCTCTTGTGGTGAGCAGTCATTTAGTGAGTGATGGAAGTTGGGCTGATGTGGCCAAAGCAGTTCACACCAACAATACCACTTACTTGTCTTGCACAGTGAAGGTGTCTAATGGCCCCTGCTGCTATTCAAGCCTGAAGACTAAACCGTGGTTTTGAGCTCCTTTCTTCAAAAGCAAAACCTCTGCTGTGAATTTTCCAAACCTACCACGTACTCCAGAACTGAGACTGTGTGACAGTGAGCATCAGAAACAAACCGTTCTCTCACAGCTATCCTGTAATACCCAATCCAAAGCTCCCCTGGCACAGCTG
Source organism: Lichenostomus cassidix (assembly GCF_008360975.1). Lineage (NCBI taxonomy): Eukaryota > Metazoa > Chordata > Aves > Passeriformes > Meliphagidae > Lichenostomus > Lichenostomus cassidix. Next base: position 13,055,677 of record NC_139500.1, on the reverse strand, counting down.
GGGGCTGTTTCCTCTTGTCCTCTCCCTTGTTCCCTGGGAGCAGAGTTCACCCCTCACCTGGCTGCACCTTCCTGTCACAGGGAGTTGTAGAGAGCCACAAGGTGCCCCCTGAGCCTCCTTTTCTCCAGGCTGAGCCCCCCACAGCTCCCTCAGCTACTCCTCATCACACCTGTGCTCCAGACCCTTGCCCAGCTCCATTCCCTGTTTTAGGGGCTCTGTGGCTGCCCAAAGTAACACATTTTGAAAATCGTGTAACATTTTGCTGATGAACATGCATCTCCCTGGCTAATAAACATGTGTGCCATCTTGAGCCAGTTGTGCACAGCAGTGTCCCTGTCTTCTACTGCCAGAAACAGCATCTGGGCTGATCTGACTGGCACAACTCCCACTCCCACAGGTGCTGCCCAGGAATAAGGTGTCCAGGGCCCTGGTAACATCATCCCTCTCTTGCTCCAGCAGATCCCTCTGAAGCTGCAATTCCTCCAGTGTCTGCCTCTTGACTTCCAGCTCACTCTGCAATGATGTGTCTTTGCAGCCAAGTCCTCCACTGTACAAGAAGAGGCAAAACAAGACAAGTTTTCAACAGAAAACCACTCTCATTTCCAAAACCAACCTTCATCCTGTCCTGCTGCTCCGCCTTTTCCACCTGGGCTGACACTGCCTTCAGCTGCTTGGTGTTCTCCTGACTCAGACACAAGGCTCCTGGCTCCAGGATTCCAGTGCATTGCTGCAGCTTTTCCCTGGATTTCTCAACGTTTTCACAGTGACTGCAGAGACAAAGCTCAGTCAGAAGAATGAAGAGGCCTGAAGAGTCACCGATCCCAGTTTCAGCATTTCAGGATGAAGCTGGGGACAGTGGGCTAAGGAAGACCTTGCTCTTTCCCTCCCAAGGAAGTCCTTCAGAGACAAAGGGAGAGGAAGGCAGGATTTTGCCTTCCTTCAGTGAGAAGCAGGGACTGGGCAGGGGCACCCAAAGAACAGAATTCAGGGAAGCAGCACAGCAGGCGGGGGGAGTCTTCTATTCCAACATTGCTGTGCATCTCCCAGACAGCCTTGGGAGTCAGAGTAAAATGAAAAATGTGAAAACCCCTGACAGGACGATGCTCAAGGGCTACACTGAAGCCTACACATGGAAGGGCAGGTGAGTTCTTCGCCCAGAACACCTCAGAACTCCCAGACTTGGAAGCAGATTGCCTCTGGAACGAAGGAGGAGGAGCAGGAGGAGGTGGAGGAGGAGGAGGAGGAGGAGGAGGAGGAGGAGGAGGAGGAGGAGGAGCAGGAGGAGGTGGAGGAGGAGGAGTAAATGCTCACCTTCTGATTTCTTCCATCAAAGAGTCAATGTGCTGGTGGCGGTTTCTGAGTCTCTTAGAGTTCTCATCCATTTCCTCAAAGCGCCTCTGCAAGCGCTCGCAAGTCTCTGTGGCTTCCTGAAGCAACTCAAAGGGATGCTGTTCATCAGTGGTTGTTAGAGTTGCCAGGATGTTCCCAGAGTGTACACGCTGGAAACGGTCACTAATGGAAATAGCCATGCTGTCACTGTCTTCTAACAGCACCTGAAAGCCCACATCCAGCTGTTAGTCAGATACTCTGTTTCTATTCCCAAGTACCACAAGAAGTGGTGTCCATTCATGGAGAACCAGTTTCAAAACCCGAGCCAGCTCAAGCACAGTTTACTCACCTCAGGGGTTCCGGAGGAACGTCCCTGGTGAGAAAGCCCTTGAGCTCCCTGGAAGAGCACAGGGAAAAGCACACTCAGACTGCATGACTACCCCTGAGGCAGTCGCCTCTAAATGCTTCCCAGCCTGTCCCAGAGCACAGCAATTCTAGCTGAGCTCTTCCTCCCCTCCTTGGGAATATTTTCAGCCCAGTAGTTAAACAGCAGCACAAATGAACATCCTGGAAGGTGTCTCATCACTTCTTCTAAGAACACCAGAAGGGGAGCTGCCCAGAGCCCCATCCAAGTTGGCCTTGAACACTTCAGGGATCCACAGCTTCTCTAGGAAACCTGTGCCGGGGCCTCAGCACCCTCACAGGGAGGAATGCCCTCCCAGTATCCCATCAAAGCCTGCCCTCACTCAGTGGGACCCCATTGTCCCTTGTCCTCTCCCTGCAGACCCCTGGCTAAAGTCCCACTCCAGCTCTCTTGCAGCCTCTTCATGCATTGGAAGGGGCTCTAAGGTCACCCTGGAACCTTCTCCAGGATGGACAACCCCAACTCTTGTATCCTTTTCCCTTGGCACAGGTGCTCCAGCCCGTGGAGCCCATCTTCCTATCATCCTCGTGGCCTCGCTGGGCCGCTGGGGATCATCTCAGAGATGTCTGGGAGAAACCCATTCTTGTCTCTGGGAAGCACTGACACTGTGCTGTAAATTGGGCTGAGGGGAAGGCAATGAAAAGCTGCTCCCTCATTTGTGCCCACAGCCTCCAGTGAGACAGGGACAGAGGAGGAGCTGTGGGTGTGCTCTGGTTTGCCAGGAGACCCCATTCCCTCCCAGGCCCTTCCCCACAGCCAGCACCAAAGCTGCTGCCAGCTCTGGAACAGCCAACTGTTAATCTCCCTTGTGATTCCCCAAGGGAATTGTTCCCCGTGGCACAGCCCAGGCCCACCCAGGCCCCTGCTAGGCTTGGCACAAATACAGCAGCAGCTTTCTCCCTCACCTGCCAGGTCTCCATCTGCCCCTTGGCACGAGCACTGACCAATGCCAGTGTCCAAAGGCCGTTGGCCTTTGCAGGGTCTAAACCCCAATGTCCAAAGGCCGTTGGCCTTTGCAGGGTCTAAACCCCAATATTTAAGGCTTGTTGGCCTTTGAAGGGTCAACAGCACAAGATCCAAGTGCGCTTGGCCTTTGCAAGGTCTAAGCCCCAACGCTCAAGCACTGTTGACAGCTCTAGGGTCCAAAACCCAATACCCAGGAGCTGTTGATTGTTGCCATGATGAAAACACCAACATTCCATGGGCTGTTGATGGTTGCTAGGATGCAAAGTCCAACATTCCATGGGCTGTTGGAGGGACCCTCCCCTGGCTCTCCCCCCATCCCTGCTCCCTGCTGGCCCCAACACCTGCACCCCCACGCCTGTGTCCCCACAGCCTCGCTGCTGAGCAGCTGGGGTGCAGGGACCTGCCTCTTAACATGAATTCAAGGTTGCTGCTCCAGACAGCATCAAATTTAAGGCTCAGCTTTGCCAAGACCCACGTGCTCTTTAGGGATGCACTTAGCTCCTGAGTCACAGGAATTCTTCCCTGACAAAGGGCAGATATAAGAAAAAGCCTCAAAAGGTTCTTGGTGCATACAAACATTCATGGAAAGTAAACCATTGTGTTTAGAACAGACACACGAGGAGGAAAAATGGTGTTTCAGGGTCTTTTGAAATTCCTACAAAGAAATGCCAAGAGTTGCATTGTTTAAAGCTCATAAAATAGATTAAGAATTCTGAGACAGCGACGAGTGCTTTTTTTTTTCTCTTCCTCTCCTCTCCTCTCCTCTCCTCTCCTCTCCTCTCCTCTCCTCTCCTCTCCTCTCCTCTCCTCTCCTCTCTTTTTGGCAATATATCAATAGGTTTGTAGGCAGAAGAAAAGTCTTGCTGCTTACATCAAAGATTCCTTGCTAGCAACAGACCTTCAAGAACCAAATGGGCTTGCTTGGGAAAGCTTTGGCAGGTATTTTTCACCCTCATCTTTGAGAGCATTTGTCTGTGTCCTAGGGAGGATTTTTGTGCCCTATTTGATGGGAAATGGTTTCTGAGCAGGGCACAAATCCTCCGCCAGGGAAGAGAAGAGCTGCACCTGCCTTCTCCAGGGCCCATCTCTGCAGAGACTGATGGCCCAGGGATGTCACTGCCAGGTTAAGGCTCAGAGAGCGATGCAGCTTCAAGTCTCTGCTTCCAGAACAGCAGCTTGGGGCTCCTTGGGCACAGCTGCAAAGGGGCAGGACAGCTCCTGGTGAAGGTCTGACAGCTCCAGCCTGGTCCTTGCACAGCTCTCAGTGTAGTTCTCCAGGTCATCCTGTCCATCTCGAGCCTGCTGTGACTGCAGCAGGCACACCTGAAAGAGGCACAAGGGCAGCCTCAGACAAGCCCGCGCTGGCAGGAGCATCCGCAGCCCCGCGGTAGCCGTCGGGGCAGACACAGCCTCCAAGTCCAGCCCTCACCAACACTCTGCCCGTGGGGAGGGGGAAAGGAACAGGCTCCCAGACTGGCCCCTAACAGAGCTCAGATCATCCACAAGTTCAGTTCATGGCTGGCAAAGCCTTCCCACGTACAACCCTCAGCCATCACAGGTCTAGTAGGGAGACTTCCGACAGGATTTAGGAACCCAGCTGTGATTTCCAAAGCACACACTGGGGTCACTGACCCCTTTCTCCACAGGCTGTGCCTCAGCAAGAGCTGCTTCCCTGAGCCTTATGGCTTTAACTTATTTTTATTGATTCATATTTATAATTCTTCTACTCAGTTTTACTTAATTGTGGGGGTTTTTTGAAGGGCTTTTGGGGCTTTTTCTTGGTTTTGACATGTTTCAGTACTCAATCCACCTTTTCAATCTTCCGTTTTTTTAATGAAACTTCAATATTGCCTGAAATCTTTCATATGTATTCAAATTTATCCAATTTTCATCAGCTTTGTTGAAATTTCGAGGGGCTTTTGGAGCTTTTTTGAGTCATTTAGCATACCCGCCCAGCCAATCCCTGAAGGCGCTTTGCCCTCCCGCGCTCCGGGCGCGAGCCGCCCCCACTTGTCAATCAACGAGGGGCTTGGGCTGAGGCGGGAAGTTCTCCCGCGCCTCCCGTGCCTCGCTCCCGGTGCCTCCTTGTGAGGCTGAACTTTCCCCTCCTGCCCCAGTCTGCACTGGGCTATGCTGGTTTATACTGCCCAAGTAGTGGAGCTCCTGCCCCCACCCGCACCCCTACCCCCTGCCCCCGGAGGCTGAGGCACCCCCAAAGGAGCTCTGGGCTGGACTGGTCCGTGCTGGTGGCTGCAGGGGAGCTTAGAGGGGAAAGGGACGTGGTAATATTGGTTCCTACTGGACCATAGCGGTTTACTGGGCTGCGGGCAGGGTGGTTGCTGGTCCACACTGGCGGCTGTTGAGGGGTTTACAGCTGGAAAGTGGGATGGATGCTGGTGCATACTTGTTTCTATTAGTGGGTGCAGGCTGGTTTTCGGTCTGGAAAGGGGCACGGTTGCTAGGCCATCCTGGTCCCTACGGGTTTACACTGGGCCATACTGGAGGGTGCAGGAGGGCTTTTGGGCTGGTAGAGGGGTGGTTGCTGATCTATTCTGGTCAATCCTGGTCTAGACCGGGCTATACTGGTAGATGCAGGGAGACATTAGGACTGCAAGGGAGGCAAGCGCTTGCTGGTCTATCCTGCTGCCTACTGGTGGCTGCAGGGCCAATATCCAAGAGCCCTTGGCAGGAGCAGTGTCCAAATGCCAATATGCATTGGGCTACTGGACACAAGGCCTTGGACAATCATCAGCATGGATTTCTGCTGGCCTCTTCCTGCTGGCCTTGGACTGGGAGGTGCTTTTTCTGATGCCCTTGGTGAGCCACTTGAGTTTTGAAATGAGTTGTCCGTATCCATTACGAATCTGGTGCTCTTAGGATAGGAAGAAACGCAAAGCTGGTCTTTGCCTTTCCTCACAGCCTCTGCCGTGGCTGACAGTGACAGGCTGTGGCTGTAGCTCCTGGCAGGCTGTGGCTGTAGCTTATGACTGCTTTGTTCTCTTTGACTTGAGGCGGGAGAGCTGCCCTGGCCCTCAGGAGACAGAGGTGGATCCCAACACTGTCATCCATCAGCTATCCCCACCCTCTTCCCTCTTGACCTCTGGTGCAACTCTGGGCCACAGGTTTCCTTCACTGTCCTCCTGCAGACTCCCTTTCTGCATCACACTGCAAAAGACACTGTAAATATATTCATCTCCATTGTCTCGTGCTTTATTTAGGTCAAATTTCTAAGGGGTTGGATCTGCCACCATTTCCCTGGCGGGATTGTTCCAGAATCTGATAGATCTCACTCTGGGAAATTATGCTTCCTGCTGCCCACCTTTCATTCCCATTTCATCTCATTATGACAAAGCCTGTGGTTGGATTTGTAGGAGCTCCTGGCTTTCTGACCAGGTGCTTCCTGCTGAAACCAATGGTATCTGTGGTGCACAGACTGATGGCAAGTGCTCCTGGCTTGGAGTGGCCTTCCTGGCCACCCTGTTCCCCTTGGAGGGACACTGCTGCTGTCCTGCTTACCTGATGTCTCCAGAAGGGGTTAACCCTCCCTGGGAACTCCAAGTTCCTGATCCAGCTCCCAGCCTGGAGTACCCACTGAAGCCAGAGCAAAAGCTCACATCAGGGGTGGGAGGAAGCTGTAATCCCACAGTTGTGCTAATATTTGGATCAGGAGCACTCAGTGCTTAAATGTCTCTCGCAGACGGCTGAGAGTGTGTTTTGCTAAAGCAAACTGCAATTACATTTAGTATCTTCAGTTTAGCTTGACATGTTGCCTCTAGAAGGAAGAGATGCGTTGTATTCTGAGCTCTGCAGCTCAGGCAGTGTCTCTGACCCTCTCTTCTCTCCTCTGGAGCCCCCCAGACCCTCTCCTGGGCTGCCTGGCAAGGAGAACAGAGCTGAGGGCAGCAGGGAGGAGCTGCTGATGCACAGCTATTTCTGTCACAGAGCATCGTCCAGCACTGACCATAGAAATGAAGCTGGAGCCCTGCAGAGCAGAGCAAGTCCAGGAGCAGAGGCCAGTCAGGAACAACCCCTTGACTGCAGGAACCAGAGGAGGTACAGGGAAGGCAGCACTGACAGGCTGCAGCTCTGCTCCTATCTGGGGCAGCAGAATGAGGGAATTTTCCCCAAGCTGAGAGCTCACCTAGGATTTGGACTTGGATTGCTTTTCACTGTCTTCAAAGAATAAAGGTAAAATTAACACATCCTCTCTATTGTCCATGCAAAGGTGAGGGTCTCCTCCTTCTCAGGGAGGAGCAACAGACTGGAGACAAGATGGTGAGCTAGATCTGCTTTTGCTTCCTCCAGGAAGTTGGTTTTGATTCAGAGATGTTAGATGAGCTGATAACAACTGGTCAATGCAGCAATCCATCTCCTCTCTGGTTCCACACACTGATGCTCATAGTGGCCTTTTCCCACCACCTTCCCCTCTCCCTTTCTCGTTGCAGTTCTCAACTTTTACAGTGCACGAGGCCATGAAATTTCTCATCAGCCCAGTGTTATACTAGACCTGGGGAACAGCCATGCCAGAAGTAAAGATCCCCTTGGGCTCGTGGTGAGGAGCAGAATCCCTCACGGGTCAGCCAGTAGTCCCCTAACACACCCTCACCCTGTCCTCCGCGTTACTTGCAGGAATATTTCTGTTGCCAAAGTTTTCCATGATAATTCTTTCAAATCGCTCATAGCTTAGACCAGTTTTTCACCACAGTTCTACCCCACAGTCCTCATAGACAGCATCCACCACATGTGGGAGGAGCAGATCCTGGACCATCCTTTCAAACATTCTCACTGGAAGCTAAAGAGAAAACAGGAGGGTGTGGATAAAGTGCCTTAAGACAGAAATCTAAGGTGCCTCAGAAGGTCAAGAGGGTCTCCCATAGGTTCCATTGCATCCATGAGGAATTCTCAGGTATCCCATGTAGTTGCTGGGATACAACATTTCTGTGGTTAGATATCCAGTCTGTCCCTGGCTTTCTGGCACTCCAGGGATCCACAGGAGTTGTGTGTGTGTGTTTGTCTAGACCTCAAAGATAGGGCGGCTCTGGGTTTTTACAGAGAATTTAAGCAATGGGAGTGCTGATTCCTGGAAAAGCTGATGGTTGGCAGGACCCAGGAGTTTTCTGGGCTGCTTGGTGTGAAACATGTTTTCAAGTCCAGGGCGAACGTTGAACATGAGGAAGAGCAAAGCACTCCGGGAAAAAAGGCAAATACCTCCACAGCGGAGTATCACCAGAGCGTGGCTGGATCTGGATCACACAACCCCTGCTGTCCCAGAGAACATTGTGAAGGGGAGATAACTGCAGTCATCACTGTCCAACATTTAGGGATGAAATTAGGGATCCACAATTAGGGATGAAAGGACTCGCTGGTAGGTGCCCGTGGTGCTTTGGTACTTGCTGGTGCCTAACTGGCTCCCAAGACTGCACATTTTCAACCTGCTCCTCTTCGTAAGGTCTGGGGGCACCTGAAAGCACCTGAAAACACATCTGCCTGGGCTTGTTGGAGATCCTGCTGGCAAAGCACCCTCCCATCCATTCCTGGTGTTTCTCATCATTCTGCTCAGCCAGGCTCAAAGGCACCTGGATGTGGAGGGTCCAGGTGTCCCACCAGGTGGCATAATCACCCTGGGCTTGGATGGCCTGTGTGACTGGTGGGGAAGGAAGTGTGGGAGGTGGGAGGGAGAGGGAGGAATGCCACTGTCCTTGGCCTATCGTCACTCTGTCACAGTCAGCGTCTAAATAAACGCCGTCAAGCTCCAAGCAGCGGCTGGGGTACGCCCAGAGGAATTCACCAAAGTCAGCATCTAAATAAGGAAACCCTGGACTTGGAGAGCTTGTCCGTGGTGTGTGTGTGTGGAAGCAACGTCACCACAAGGAGATCCCTTCCCCCTGCCTTCCCTGCATTTGCTTTCGCTTTGCTCCCGAACAAACGAAGACAACAGCTGTGTTATTTAACGGTGTGTGTTTTACTACCAACAAAGAATGGGCCTCTAAAACAGGCAAAATGCTCCGTGCCCTTCCAGGGAAATGTGGAATTGCAGGTTTGGCCAGGATGATCCAAACAGTAAAAGTGCAGCTGGAGCATTAAAAGAGAGTTGGTGGCAAGGGTGGTTGGGTTTGGCTGGACTCACTGGAATGGTGATCAAAAGGACAATTATGCTGCTTTAGGAGCTGAGGTACTTGCCACATATTACTGTAAAGGCAAACCTTAAGGATTGCTGGATATTCAAAGAAGTGAATACAAAGCAAAAAAAAAACAACAAAAAAACCCCAAAAAGCTCCCCATTGCTACTGTTTTTCTAAAGGTCACTCAGATACCATAACCATTGCTTCCCAGTGAAAACCTTGGATGCCATCCATGAGCAGAGGTTATCTTGTGCTGAGCAAAGGAGATGAAAGCAGCTCTGGGGGCCAAATTCGAGCTGACCTGGAAACAGCCACTGTGGGTACCAGAAGGGATGAAACCACATCAGTGCACAACTGCACACGTGCTCAGCCACAATATTTCCCCCGCTCTCAGCTGACTGCTGGCATTTACCTCTTTGAGCTCCCAAATTTAGTGTAGGCAAGTGTTGAATCTGGGGAAGAAAGGAGCGAGTTGAATATTCATGCTGCGGTTGTGAGGAAAGTTATGTGGAGAATAACTCTGACATGAATGACACAACACATCCAACATCTTGTCTGCAGCACTCAGCAAGGAAGCTTGAGCGTGCAAGGCATTTTGAAACCTAAATGGGAACATTTGCGTCAGCTCAGGTGGCACTCACGGGAGAGCTGATGCATCTTTGGGGTTAGTTTGATGCAAATGGGCACTTGAGAAGAATTGTGATGGTTGTTTAGCCAAAGGTGAGCGGTAAGGTGTGCTAAAAAGGCCACTGTATTGATTGAAACGCATCTGGAAAACATCAGGCTGATGTAAAACATGAGTAATCAGCGCAAGCTAAAGGCTATTTCATGGAGCTCACCAGCATGCGTTTGTGAGCACCCTTCATTAATAAACCAATGGAATGTTCCTGCTGGCAGAGGGTTCAAACAGCTCTCGGGGAGCTGCTGGAGGAGGTGGCTCTGTCTCAGGCTCTGGAGGAGGTGGTTGTGTCCCCAAAGGGCTGGTGACTGCCAGGGACCTGTGGTCATGGAGGAGGGTAGTCCCGGGTCTGTCAGGGACAAGGTGCCACAGGGAGGGATCTGCCTCAGGACTGCTGTTCTGTCAGGCCCTGCACCCCACCAGGGTGAGGAAAGTTTAGTTTCACAGAGCACATCCCTCACTCTCGTCCTGTGTCCGCTGCAGAGATCGCCAGTGGGTCTTACAGAGGTCTCCAATCCACAGAGAGTCTGGGCCACGCGAGCCAGAAATGTGGAGGATTCTGGCAGAAGCTGCAGGTCAGGGAGAGCTGTGATGTGGCCCTTAAAAAGAACACGTTTTCTGATAAATGACTGAACTTTCTCTGCCTCCATCCCCTGCTCCCTCAACACTTCTACTGCTGGTTACCTGATGGACTCAGATATTTCTGTCTGTGTGACCTTCTGCACATCCTGGGGACCAAGTGGGCTCTCTGACTCCTGAAGGACAAACCCCCTTCTTCCTCTCTCCTGTTCTGGGACCATGCAAACCCCTCACGATGCAAATCCCTCACGGGATGCTTCACGACAGAGCTGACAAGGTGGATCTGTCCCAGTCAAGTGTGGGATGCAGAGCCCCTGCCCTGATACACACCCCATGTGAAATATTTGCATGGGAAGCGCTCCTGCTGCAGCTACTCTGCATTTTTGTGGCCCTGGAGCTCAAATTTTGCCCTCCCCCAGCTCTCAGAACTGACCTGGAGTTCTTGTTTCCCCCACGGTCTCTTTCTCACTAAGTGATTTGTATAAAATCCAGCATCGCCATCCAGAGCTGGTTTTGGAAGGAGAGGCCACAAGTGAGGGATTGGTCCAACTTCTTCCCAGGGCATGGGGCACCAATTCATGGATCTTTTCCTGCCTGAGCAGGAAGGAGGACTAGCCAAAGTCAGAAATAAAGATGTTTTCTGACTGCCCTCTCTTCCCCAGCACCCACCATTTGCTGAGCAAGGCACCTCTCCGAGCTGCTGAGGAACTCCTGTCCTGGCAGCATTTTTAGCGACCACATCCTTCCACTCCTGGGCTTCTCAGCCTCTAAATGTGAGTTAAAATATTCACTGGTGTGAACTGCAGACCTAGATTCCTGCTCCCAGCCTGCCTCTTCTGGCTGCTCTGAGGCTGGGCACAGATTTTGGTGCAAGAGCGAGCTAAATGGCTTTGGGATCCTGGGGAATATTGCTGCTCCGTGCTGCTGGGTCCTCAAGCTCTGCCCCTGTTGATGGTAATGCGGGCTGATGGCTCTGTCACAGCACGGGGCTGTGACAGCGGCTGGCCCTGACGTGGCCCTGGGCTGGAACCGTGCCGTGGGTGTGATCTGGTGTGATCTGGGCCAGGGGTGTCACTGCTGGCGGTGACAGTGATGCCGTGGGACATGGGGTCACCGTGGCGAGACAGAAATGGGCTGTAATGGCTCCTGAGTGGGGACAGAGGTGGGGCTGGGGTGGCTCCTGAGTGGGGTCAGGAGGGCTGGGGTGGCTCCTGAGCAGGGACAGAGGGGCTAGGATGGCTCCTGAGTGGGGTCAGGAGGGCTGGGATGGCTCCTGAGCAGTGACAGAGGGGCTAGGATGGCTCCTGAGCAGTGACAGGGGGGCTGGGATGGCTCCTGAGCAGGGACAGGAGGGCTGGGGTGGCTCCTGAGTGGGGACAGAGGGGCTAGGATGGCTCCTGAGTGGGGTCAGGAGGGCTGGGGTGGCTCCTGAGCAGGGACAGAGGGGCTGGGGTGGCTCCTGAGCAAGGACAGGGGGGCTGCGACAGCTCTGGCCCTGATGCAGGAGGAGCACGATGGCACTGCAGTGCCAAGTCCCCCAGGGTGGGTGAAGGAACAGAGGTCACAGGGCTATGGGACTGTGAGGAGCAGCACCCTCCATACCAGAATGACAAAATGGTTTCAAAAGGACCTTAAAGCCCCTCTGATTGCACCCCCTGCCATGCAGGACTGAATGGGGTTTTGAGGAGCTGTGCAAGAGTTGCACACAGCAGGGTGGCCTCCAGTGAGACCAGTAAAGCTCACTGGTGGCTGCTCCCTGCAGGCTCCTGCTCCCTGCAGGCTTCCCACCCAGTGCAGGGCTCAGCAGCTTGGCCTTTGGTATCTTATTTTTATTACAGATCTGAAAAGAAACCCTGCTTTTGTCTTAATTGAAACAAAACCAGGAGGTTTTTTTCAAAACTTCACTGTGCACAAGCTTTAAGTGGCTGTGGTTTTTGTTTCTAGCTACTTATAACTATCTGATGAACCATTTCTGTTTTTCTTCCCTCCCCTCCCCTCCACTCCCCTCTGCTCCTGTCAGAGTTGACAGGATGTTGCCAGAGTGTACACACAGTTCCATTTCCCTCCAGCCCAAAGCTAATGCCTCTGTCCACTGTGCAAGCACAGCAAGGAGGGAACCCAGTTCCCACATCTGCAGCTGGCACCACTGTGGCTATCTGCTCCACCCTGGCATCTGCTCCATGGCAGGTGGGACTTGGGGATGATCCTGCCCTGGGCTGCCACTCTTTGGCTGGGCACTGCCCAAGCTGCTCTGGAACTCGTCTGATGCCCACACAAACCGTGGCTGCACTTACTGTCCCAGCACCATCCCGTGGCTCTTCATTTCCCAGCCCAGCAGTGGGAGGCCTCTGGCAGAGGATTGCTGCCCTTTCCCACCCTCAGGCTCTGCTTGCGTTAAACCAACGCACAGGGCTGGCCTGGACAATTCAGAAGCCTACTGTCCCCTACCTGGTCTTGCAGGAGCTTGTTTATTTCCAGTTGTTGAGCAGTTCCCTGAAGCCTGAGGCTTTCGCGACACTGCCTGCAAGAGCTGTTGTGCTGTGTCTTCCCATTCCTGCTTCCTGAGAGCTCTCTGCTTCCAGCTTGTCGCCGTTGAGCCGCTAGCAGAGAAAAGACCCCAGTTCTCAGTGTAGCAAGAAAGAGAGAGTTTATTATTTTGATTTCAATATATACAGACTTTTCAGAGGTCGCCCAGATTGGTCAGCCAGAAACCTCTCCCTAGGCCTGACTGGCCAGGCCTGAACCGTCCAAATCTCGAGACACTGTTTAAAAAACATCCAAACTTTATCTTTGTTTATAAAACACAACGGAAGGTTCTCACGATAAATACCTGTGCTAGCCACACCAGCTCACGTTGGAGGCACTTCACTTCTCCTGCAAACATGACCAACAGCAAGATGCAGAGTGTTTACTGACTCAGGCCCTTTGAAACTGGCCATGCTGTCACTGTCATCTCTACTCTAATCTAGTTTCTTCTACTGTAATCTAATCTCTACTCTACTCTACTTTGCAGGGTCTAAACTCCAATATTCAAGGGTTGCTGGCCTTTGTAATGCCAACACTTTCTGATAAAGCCATCTTCTCCTTCTGCTTTTCCAGCAGGACCTGCCCTTAGGCTCATTGTTTTCCATCTTTTTGATTTTTTCTCAAAATCTCATTCCTTCAGCTACTTCTTTTGGCTTTTCTACCCAGCTCTGCTCCCATTGCAAGCCTTCCTTCCTGGGGCTGAGCTCTGGAGCTTACCAGGCTCTGTGCTCCCAGGGCCTGAAGCAGACCTTGCCTCCTCAGTTCCAGGACCTGCCTTTTGTGCCCTTGTCCCTGCCCTGCTCTCTGTTCCCTGCCTACTCAGGCTTACCTGTCTCTTCTCTTGCTGCTCTCTCTCCTCCTGCCTGAGCTGCTGGACCTGCTGGCAGGCTTGGCTTAGCTCTCCCTGAGTTTGGAGCAGTGTCTCTGAGAAAGCCCTCTTCTCCTTCTACTTTTCCAGCAGGACCTGCACAGAAGGAAAGAGCAGAGGGCTTCACACTTGCCCTGCAACATCCGTGTGGCAAGAGGCAAAGACTGATAGGCTCATGTGCTCCCAGAGCACTCAGCTGCTGCTCCCCTGGGCCACTGTCTGCCCTGGGCAAGACACAGCTTCCCAGCAAGTGACTTAAAACACAGCCCAGAAGACATCTCTAGGTTACTGATCAGAAATACTCCAGATGAGTCTTTAAAAAGATTTTTCTCTTGTCAGCCTTCCTGCTGTGCTCTCCCTGTGCCCACAAAAGAGAAGTCCTACAAACTCAGTTTGGCTATGAACACCTACCAGTACACACCAAAAGAGGAGCGGTAAGAGAACAGTGAAGATACTCTCAGGTAAGTCTTAGAAAAAGAGAACACAAGAGCAGCACAAAATCTCAACTGAAACCCAATGTTTCTGCCTGGCTTCCTATGAGAGGGCTCATTCCTGATCCCAAAGATAGCCTCATTCACCTTTCACCTCCCCAAATTCACGGCAGAAGACAGGGAGGGCAGGCTCCACACAGCCCCCTATCCTGCCATCTCCCACATCTCCAGTATTTATGCTCTAACAAGGCCACCAGGGACGCAGGTTATTTCGAGGAACATTCTAGGGCTGCCCACAGTGATCCCAGCAAGCTGCCAGCTCCTGTGCACACGCTGTCAATCCTCGCAGCGCCCAAATTCCTGGAATCAAATGACCTCAGGGCACTCTTATCTGACATTTTTAGAGTTCCTAGGCTTCAGGAGGCTGAGATTTGAAAGGTAAAAGGCACAGAAACAACCAATGCAGGAGGGTTATGTTGTGCTGTGGGAAATCTTTGCTCTCCCCTCATTTGGAAGCATCTCTTAGAGACAGGATTTTTTATATTTCCTTATACAAAGTTTTTTCAGGAAAAGATGACACTCGTTTTTCACTGGCACAATGAGGCTCTTGTGAGCTGTTGTGCCACTTCCCCTTTTGAGGCTACAGCTGTCCCCTGCGATGGGAAATGGGAATTTGAGGTGTGAGAAATGAAGGAGTGAAGAGTGCATGGCAGAGAATGAGTGCATTCTCATCCAAGGTGGGTGAGAATGTGGCAGGGCTTTGCTTTCCCTATGCCTTTTCTTTCCTCATTTCTTTCCCACTTTCCTCTTTCCTTCTCTTTCTTTCCTCTAAGGTACCGGAACTCTGCAGGGACACTTTTGCTTTCCACGTTGTTGCTGCCACAGCCCGAGGGACAGCTTGGCTGTTCTCCACGAGCTCTAACTGCCAGACTCCAGGCCTTCCACAGCCTCTGAGTCCTCTGGAACTCGACACATTTGCCCAGGCAGTACTTTGTTATCCTCTGCTTCTTCCCTCTCCCTCTCCGTCTCCCTCTCCGTCTCCCTCTCCGTCTCCCTCTCCGTCTCCGTCTCCCTCTCCCTCTCCCTCTCCCTCTCCCTCTCCCTCTCCCTCCCTCCTCCCCCCCCCCCCCCTCCTCTCCTCTCCCTCTCCCTCTCCCTCTCCCTCTCCCTCTCCCTCTCCCTCCCACTGCTGTGGGCAGACACCTTTGTGTTTTCTCTCTCTACTGCCATCGCACAGCGTTCACAAAGGCACCTTCACTGCGACACCCCGTGACTCTGCCCAGCCAATCGCTGAGGGCACTTCGGCTGAGGCGGGAACCGCTCGCGCCCCGCCCCCCGTCCCGCCCAGCCAATCCCTGAAGGCGCTTTGCCCTCCCGCGCTCCGGGCGCGAGCCGCCCCCACTTGTCAATCAACGAGGGGCTTGGGCTGAGGCGGGAACTTGTCCCGCGGCTCCCGTGCCTCGCTCCCGGTGCCTCCTTGTGAGGCTGAACTTTCCCCTCCTGCCCCAGTCTGCACTGGGCTATGCTGGTTTGTGCTCCCCCTGCCCATGTAGTGGAGCTCCTGCGCCCCACCCCCCTCACCCTCCAGTGCATCAAATTCACGTCGCTAGAGGTTTGTGTCCACGAAGGAGACCGAGGAGTCCTGTAAAAGTCCCTCGATTCGAACACGGGGAGAGTCAATCAGGTGTGTGTCCAACGGGGTCTCTCTCAATTAGTTGGAGCAACTAGCCGTCTCTTCCCCTCGTCTCCTGGCCGCGTCACCCACTCTCCCTTTGCCCGTTGGCTGAGGTACCTAGAAGGTACTTGGGACTTCCTGATCCACCTCTCCGTGTCCCTCCTTAGTATGTGCCCCATGTAAAACACACGATCCATGATCATTACAATTAGCTGAATCAATTAATTAATTTTAGATAGCTTTACTAATTGACACGGACTGCTGCTCTGCCGAGGTCATGCTAAACTCCTGAATTTTACAGGGTTATGAATATTAACTATTTTACCCAGGGCAGACTGAAAGCTAATTAGAGTCCCCCAGACTCCCATGTCACCTCCCTCAGACTCCCAGAACAACACCAGAGCCACGCCAAACCCTTCTGCCAGCCCCTAGAAACGCCCAGAGACCCCTCAACCCCTGTATAAACCCACAGCACCCCATAACTTCCCCAAAGCCACCCCAAACCCCCTATCACATTTCCAGATCCCAAACAAAGCCCTATTCCACCCCCTCCCTCACCAAGGCCACTGGCACTAACACATGGCTGTGGCCTGGGGGGACACCCTGGTGGTCTTCGGGTTGGAGCTGGTGGAGAGGGTCCTGACCAAGAGCCTGTGGGGCTTCAGCCCCTCTGGGGGAGACTGGCGGGAGCTGTGCGGCCGCACTGGTGGATGACTGGCTCTACGTGTTTGGAGGTGGAGAGGGGGCTCAGGGCATCCTGGGAGGCACTGGGGGCATTTTCAGGGGGCTACAGGGCTGGGGTGGCTAGAGGGTTCGGGGGTGCTGGGGGGATTCAGGGAAGGGGGAGGTTGGGGGGCTTTGGGGGCTGGGGAATGATCCATGTGTTTGGGGATGGGGAGGAGTCTCAGGGGGTCCTGGGCCGGTCTGGGGGGCTTTGCGGGCACTATGGGGGCTGGGGGAGCTTCAGGGTGCTGGAAATTATACCAAGTTTAAAATTTGTTCTGTAACTTTACTCAGGGGATTTGTTTGCCTTTGTACCTGGGAGAAGGGAATTGAAGTTTCTTTTCAGGGGAATGTTTCAGCAGGTGAGGTCTGATGAGTTTAACATCTCAGTGGATTGGGAGCAGCAGAGAAGATACACCAAAGATAATGACCATTAACGACTATTAATGACCATTAATGGACATCAGCTCCAAACATCATCCCTGGCACGGTTGGTGACACCTGGTCTGGGAAAAGAGAGATAAGAGAACCAAGAATGAGAACCTAATTAACATCGACGGCGAAGCAATGGAGACCCAATAGGAAACCAAATACTAAGAACTGCGTAATTTGGGAACAGTGATCATTGAGCCAATTAATTTCTATGGGTTTTAACTGTATAAGCATGTAAAAGTTTTAGTAAAGTTTCTATGCGATGGAATGATTTTCTCCGCACAAGCCGGGCAATGTGTGGATGAATGTTTTGCACTGTCAGGCAGGCAACACCAGCCCTGGTCTCCACTTGTTCACAGAGTCAATCAGGTTGGCCGGGCGTGAATTCTCCATGGTAAATCTATGCTGGCTGTTCCCAATGTGTTTCCTTCTCAGTTGCTTGAAAAGGTGTCCAGGAGCATTTGCTCCTTCCCCTTCCAAGGGATTCAAGAGAAATATGGATTAGCCTGTAGTTCTTCAGACCCTCCCTTGTGCCCATATTGCAGACTGGTGGAATGCTCTTTGCGGCTCTCAGGAGCCCCCTTCAATGGCCAGGCTTTTTTAAAGACAGCAGACAGCTCCCGTAGCTTCCTCTGGTCCTTAGACCTGGTGTGTGCCTGGCTCATGAGCTCCCTAACTATTCTCCCCCTTGCCTACTGCTTCCGTGGGAATGTCTGTACATTCCTCCTGGATAACTTGATTTTTCTTCCACAATTTTTTCTTCCACGTTCCTCCTTTGTGAGATGAGGTTGGTCAGGAGTTCCCCCTTCAGCTGATCTCCGGTCATCCAGGGTTGTGATGCTGCTTTTCACCTTGTTGTCTTAGTTTAAATTATGCCCTCAACCCCTGACCTTCTCATCCTTAGCCAGTTCTTGAGTGTTTTCAGGATCAGGAATTCCTCCCTCCTATCACAGGTCATAGGAAGATGAATGACTTATCAGCTGGGCA
Source organism: Lichenostomus cassidix (assembly GCF_008360975.1). Classification (NCBI taxonomy): domain Eukaryota; kingdom Metazoa; phylum Chordata; class Aves; order Passeriformes; family Meliphagidae; genus Lichenostomus; species Lichenostomus cassidix. Next base: position 13,037,936 of record NC_139500.1, on the reverse strand, counting down.
AGTTTCAGTTTCCATCTGTGATCATTAATGGAAAAATGGACCTGGGAGGGAAAGGAACTCCCAGAAGCCCAGTTTCAGCCCTTGCCCAGGAGTTGTTCCTGATCTCCATAAAACAGGGGTTTATATGGTTTGAAGAATAGTCTTCAAATGATCTCTGCACGCCAGCTTTTACCTCCCTCACAGCGCTTCTTCCCACAGTGTGTCGCACCAGCCTGGCACGGTTCCTATGCAGGTGGCATCCAATGTCACCAAGAACA